>NC_054385.1:44940068-45245902 GCF_017654675.1 Xenopus laevis | reverse complement strand
CCAGGTTATGCATCAAGTAACTAGTAACAATTAAGTAACAATAACATATATTAGTTTTCACTCAGATTATCAAAACAATGTAACAAATAGGATATGTATTATCAATCAGTCCCAAAGTTACCCCATCTCATTCAATGATTGTAATATACTTATATAAAGGCATACAGATCATATTCTCTATTGAGTCCCTTTGGATGTAGCGTTTGTAGTGTATGGATCCAAAATTTCTCCCTTTTCTGGAGTTGTTGGAGTCTGTTGCCCCCCCGGCGTGGGGGGGCAACAGACTCCAGCACAAGAAACCTCAAGGTTGCTACCGAATGCCGTGCTGCATGAAAGTGCGCCGGAACCGGTAATTTCAACACCTCCTTTCTAATAGTAGATTTGTGCTGGCTTATCCTGTCACGTATAGGTTGAATGGTTTCCCCTATGTAGGCCAGCCCGCAGGGACATTTCAGCATGTAAACTACGTACTCAGTGTCACATGTGTAATGGTCTTGTATTTCGAACTTCCGCCCTGTGTGGGGATGGGTAAAGGCATTTGTACGTATGACGCTAGAACACTGATTGCATCTACCACAAGGGTACATGCCATTTCTCAGTGGTGCTAAAGTCCTCTGCGGGTTGGTCCGAGTGGTACCTAAATCTGCCTTAACAAGTCTGTCCCTCAGACTCCTTGGGCGCTTATACGACAGGAGGGGGGGTGCTTTAAATTCCAAAATATCAGGATAGGCTTTTTGCAGTAATGGCCAGTGTTTGTAGATAATTTGATGTATCTTACGTGTACTTGGGTGATAAGTATGCACAAACGGTATACGTCTTTTTTGTGACACCTCTGGCACCTTTTCCTGTATAATGGAATCTCGATGGAGCTCTCTAACCCTTGCTACTTCCTGGTTAAGCATTGCATTCGGGTACCCTTGTTAAGGCAGATTTAGGTACCACTCGGACCAACCCGCAGAGGACTTTAGCACCACTGAGAAATGGCATGTACCCTTGTGGTAGATGCAATCAGTGTTCTAGCGTCATACGTACAAATGCCTTTACCCATCCCCACACAGGGCGGAAGTTCGAAATACAAGACCATTACACATGTGACACTGAGTACGTAGTTTACATGCTGAAATGTCCCTGCGGGCTGGCCTACATAGGGGAAACCATTCAACCTATACGTGACAGGATAAGCCAGCACAAATCTACTATTAGAAAGGAGGTGTTGAAATTACCAGTTCCGGCGCACTTTCATGCAGCACGGCATTCGGTAGCAACCTTGAGGTTTCTTGTGCTGGAGTCTGTTGCCCCCCCACGCCAGGGGGGGCAACAGACTCCAACAACTCCAGAAAAGGGAGAAATTTTGGATCCATACACTACAAACGCTACATCCAAAGGGACTCAATAGAGAATATGATCTGTATGCCTTTATATAAGTATATTACAATCATTGAATGAGATGGGGTAACTTTGGGACTGATTGATAATACATATCCTATTTGTTACATTGTTTTGATAATCTGAGTGAAAACTAATATATGTTATTGTTACTTAATTGTTACTAGTTACTTGATGCATAACCTGGTGTTTATTAGAATTATGTCAGCAATGCTTAATTATGCTCATTCTGGGTGATATTATGTGATACCATGGGGTTATGCTTAATTATTCTACATATGTGTGTGGGCGGAACTTATGCCTGTGACCCTATATAGGATGTGATGTCATTGTAATCATTTATGCTTGATAAAGAAGCGGGAGCTTCGAAACGTTGCAATTTCTTGCTTGGTAAAAGTCTTTTTTGTTTCATTAAGCAAGTGGTCTGGACTTTTTTGTTTGATATATATATATATATATATATATATATATATATATGTATGTGTATATATATATATATATATATATATATATATATATATATATATATATATATATATATATATATATATATATATATATATATATATATATATATATATATATATATATATAATTATATGTCTTCTTCTTCTGACTTTGTGCAGCTTTCAAATAGGGGTCACTGTCCCCACCTAAAAACAAATGCTCTGTAAGGCTACAAATGTATTGTTATTGCTACTTTTTATTACTCATCTTTCTTTGCAGGCCTCTCCTATTCATATTCCAGTCTCTTATTTAATTCAATGCAATATGATAATTTGGACCCTAACAACCAGACTGATGAAATTGCAAATTTGAGATTTGGTGAATAAAAAGCTAAATAACTCAAAAACCACAAATAATGAAAAATGAAAAACAATGGCAAATTGTCTCAGAATATCACTACATCACATAACAATTAACTCAAAGGTGAACAACCCCTTTAGTAGTAAATACCTGACCTATTTATATGGCACGGAATGCCATTCTCTGGCTGTCTAAACCCTGTAGGAATTTCAAAGCTCAGCTTCTTTATAGTTCCATGTAGTATGTTGGATTTACAGCAGTCAGGTACTTTATACTGTCCCATTTCCTTCTGAAGTAGATGGTATTATGAAGGATCAGGAAACTGATAGGCTGTTTGCCAACAGGCAGGGGTGTAACTATGGTTGTAAGGGCGGTATCGGGGGCCCCATGAGGCCCAAATAATGAGCAACTTCAATATTTATTGGTAGAACAGGACAACCTCAGGATATGTTTGGGGCCATAAAATTAATTTGTTGTGGGGCCCAGTATCATCTAGTTATTAGTGATGGACGAATCTGTGCCGAAATTTGCGAAACGGCGAAAAATTTACGAAACGCATTGAATACAATGAACGTCAAAATAATTTTGACGCACGTCAATTTTGACAATTTTTATACGTGCGACTATTTTGTCCAAATGCATTAAAGTCAATGGGTGCCTGAATAATTTTGACGCGCAACATTTTTTATGCTTTTCAACATTGACGCACGTCTGGTCTTTTCAACTGCAATTTTTTTGCACACCAAATTTTTCGCCCGCAATTTTTTGCCGTAGTTTCGAAAATTCATTTGCGGATATTCACAGCAAATTTGTGTCTGGCAAATGTATTCGCTCATAACAACAGGCATGGGATCCGTTATCCGGAAACCCGTTATCCAGAATGTTCCGAATTACGGAATGAACATCTAGACTCCATTATAATCAAATAATCCAAATTTTTTAAAAATGATTTCCATTTTCTCTGTAATAATAAAACAGTAGCTTGTACTTGATCCAAACTAAGATATAATGAATCCTTATTGGAAGCAAAACCAACCTCTTGGGTTTATTTAATGTTTACATAATTTTCTATTAGACTTAAGGTATGAAGATCCAAATTACAGAAAGATCCGTTATCCGGAAAACCCCAGGTCCCGAGCATTCTGGATAACAGGTCTCATACCTGTACTAGTTATGCTACTGCATAACTAGTAGCAAATGCTGATTAGTGTCCATGGGTTAGAAGGCCTGTAGAAAACATTACTCTTGTTATTACATTACACCCTCCGTGACTCCGACAATAGGAAATAGACACATGGGTTAAAGGTTAGGTAATGGCGTCATTACTTTGCATTCATGTCACAAAAAAACAGTGATAGCAGCAGTTAACTTTTAGAAATAGGTGCCTGATATAACTTTAAAACAAAAGACATTAACAATTTAACATACTTGAATTTTTTTTTCAACATACTAGAATCTTCCATTTAGAATTAACCCTAACTAATCTGTCATTGCCACATATAAAGAAGTTCTGTCATCCCATAGGCCAATGGTGAGACTTGTACATTATACAGTGCCTTCTAAACAAGTATTTGCCCGTCACCTAAATGTATAGCTTTAGTTTTAGAAGAGCGGGACTTTAAAGAAATTTCGGCAGGTATTTTAGCATCTGAAAATCTTGCAAATCAACAACAAAACACTCCTGGATCTTTTTCAGCTGTTTTGTCATGTGAGATGTGTTACTGTATTCACTTGCCTTAAAAAATGAAAAAAAAAGCTGAGAGTAGAAAATATAGAAGCTCTCGGCTAAAATGAAACACTTTCCTTCAGTAACATGACACCTATTAAGCGTTGCGAGAAAGCATAACCCTTCCTTTCTATATGCAACACAGCAGAAAGGAGAATTTGAGCGCTCATTAACCTCTCGCCTTTGCTAAAATTCCGTTGATACAACAGCACCTCATTGCTCGAGTTTTAATGAAAACAAGATGTCATTAACATCGTACTGGAATAATGTGTAATTCTGACAAATTAGACAAAAGGGTGTCTAGTCTGCAGCTCTACAGATCTCTCTTTTTTGGGGGCTAAACCTTTAGAGCTGGACTCCACGAGTGTTTTTCGTCGGATCGACGCCTGCCGACAAAACGCACGCGACAAGTCAGATGGAGTCGCACACGTGAAGTTATATTTGTATTAAATGAAAAGTCAAGCGAAACAACTACATTACATTCGACGCAACACTAATGTCAGATGTGGACGCAGAAAGCAGCGTCTTCATCCGACAGTCAAACCGTGTAGTTGTTAACTCCGACTTTTCATTCAGTCCAATTCTATTTTCAAGAGCGCAACTCCATCTGACTTGTCGCGTGCGTTTTGACGGCCGGCCTCGATCTGACGAAAAATGCTTGTGGAGTCCAGCCCTTAAGCACCCTCATCTCACTAGCCTGGCTGAACAGGTTTTAAAGGAAACCCAAAATCAATTAATTATCACTGTGTCATTCCTTTCCTCTCACACCCTTTGTTAAAATTCTTATCTCTCCCTTTTCTGTTCCAGAAGTGCTGCACTTCTGTTTTAAAGTGCTGCACATATCTACTACTTAAATATTGACTCCCCCTCCCCCACAAGATTATATACATTTCTATTGGGGGGTAGGGGAATAACTCCTTAAGTAGCAGCAGCTGTACATGAGAAATAGGTACACAGGGGTTCAAACAAAGCTTTGCTTGTTTATTTATTTCACTTAGAAATGTAGCCAGTAGTGTTGGGAGAAGTTCTCCCATTTCGCTTTGCAGAAAAAGTCCAACAAAATTAGCGAAACTGTGAAAAATTTACGAAACTCGAAAGTCAATGGACGTCCAAATGTGCGTCCAAATTTTTTTGACACCACCAAATTTTCACTGCCGAATTTCCGCTGAAATTCGCCGCAAAATTAGCGCATGCTGAATTTATTCGCCCATCACTATTAACCAGATGATATGATGTTCGTGTGTCTGATTCCTCACTGAAGCAAACAGTAAAACACATACAGGTTTGCTTATCTGACCTCACAGTAGACTTGGCAACATGCAACTATCATAAATCATGAACATTACCCCTGGGAAGGGCAGCAACTCATGTTGTAGTAAGTTCAACAGAAATAACATTTGCACTCACAGTTCTTTGAGATTCCCTGTGTGTCTTTCAGCAGCAGCTTGCGCCTCAGTCTTTAGGGCAGTAAATAGACAGTTCTGGTTACCAGAGAACCTAATCCTTTTCCAAAAGACCCACAGCCACATTTAGGGCAAATTCATACAACACCAGTGAAATGAAAATTCCACTCACAGGGTCTAGGGGTATCCTCAGCTCCTCACACAGACACAGCCCACCAGCAGAGCAGCAGCTGCTCCCACAGCTTTTAGTTACAGGTGAGGTTAATGAGACCTCCCATTTAAGCATTTGCACAGCTCTCAATAGGACTGCTTCATAGAGGATTCTGGGAGAAAAGATACCTTCCTTCTTTTGATTTTCTCAGTATATATAATACAAGCACATACATACAGGGGATTATTTTCTGTACTAAACTCTGGTCGGGTTTTTTGAGGCAAAACTCTTTTTTTTTTTAAAGTTCACATTTTTTGAGATTTATTTAAGTCTGATGCAGCATAAAGCCAGAATTTTAAAATCAGCCACCTCAGACCCGCCGGGTTTGTATATAAATCAATCGCAGAGGTCCCTATCCTATTTTGAAGTTTATGTGGTCTGTGCTGGAATTAGCTCGTACATCTGACCTTTTTGGGCAAAAATCCAAAAAAATGTGGGCTTTTCGGGGAAAAAACCCTGCAAAAAATCATGCAATTGGGTTTTTTGCTCTATTTTATGAAGTTTTTACCCATAAAATCAAGCTTTTTTTAATAATAAATAAGGTAAAATAGGTTCTGGGAGTTTGGTCGTGGTTTTTTATTTAAAAAAAAAAAATTTGGATTTTAGTGCATAACCCTCATATTGCGAGTATTGAATATTGAGTGAGTATTTCAGGCTCGCTCTGTTATCTACAGGGTATACAGTATTTGCTGTCTTAGGTAATAAAAGTACTTTTGGGTTGAATGTTATACATGGATAAACTAATAATAAGCATTTAGATAACATTTTTTTTTCAATGTGTGTATTCTTCCAAACGCAACCCTCTTTTCTTTTGATTTCTGACCATGAGGGGCAATGCAAGGATATGCAGCATAACACGTCTAAACAAATGCTTTGAAACATGAATAGAGTTAACACAATTTTGAGTACAGGTATGGAGCCTGTTATTCAGAATATTCAAGAGCTGGGGTTTTACGGGTAACGGATCTTTCCGTAATTTGGATCTTCATACTTTAAGTCTACTAGAAAATCATGTGAACATTAAATAAGCCCAATAGGCTGGTTTTGCTTCCAATAAGGATTAATTATATCTTAGTTAGGATCAAGTACAAGGTACTGTTTTATTATTACAGAGAAAAGGGAAATCTTTTAAAAATTTGGATTACTTAAAATGGAGTCTATGGGAGATGGGCATTTCCATAATGTGGCACTTTCTGGATAATGGGTTTCTGTATAACAGGTCCCATAGCATTCAGAATATAATGGAATCAGTTAGCTAATGCGTTTAGGTGGGCTCAAACCTGCATCTCAAACACAAGTGACACCGGCTAGTAAAAATCCTATGGGACTGATTTTCTTCTGCATCAATCAGCTATTTCTTGATATGTAATTTTCAACAAAAAAAAAAAAAATCTTGGGGTTGCCTGAGGATACTTTTAAAAATAAGTACCCTGGGACATATCTCATTTATATCAGCCCTTAGGGGAATGAACTGACCAGGTGGAACTGAACTCATTTTGTAAGGAATGCTTAAGGTAAGGTTTTTGACATCAGCTGTTTTTATGCCCTTTGACGCAAATAGGGAAGTATTGTTGATAGATGTGCTTTCCGACATCTTCATATTGGTGTAAGCAATTTAGGGATGGGCGAATTTGGCCATTAAAATCTATGGGTGTCAAAAAAGAATTTTTGGACACGTGTCTTTTTTTGGACGCACAACGCCATACATGGGCGTCATTTTTGTGGTGAAAGAAGGCGAAAAAATTCACCCATCCCTAGTAAGCATAGATGGTTCACTTCCATGTGACGATTTAGAAATGGCGATGGGTGAATTTGGGGTGTTTTGCTTCGTCGAGAAGTTCGCGAATTTCCAGCGAAATTGGTGAAACGGCACTGGCGTCTCATTTTTTACGCCGGCGTCCAAAAAAAACGGACACATTTTTTTGACGCTGATAAATTTTCACTGCGGTTTTGTGAATGGCAGGAATTCTCCGCAAATTCGCACCTGGCGATTAAATTCGCCCATCACTACTTGGAAACAGTGTGTTAGGTCAGGGCATCAATGCACTGGGCTCCTTTCTTCCCAAGACACAGAGGAACCTTCTGTTGGTGTTGGAGGTACAACAGGTGGTGCTCATGACTCCCTACAAGACTTGCTGGGGCCAAGCCAGTAATCCAAGTAGCTGTTAACAGTAGTGATGAGTGGATTTTTTCACCATGTGTAGATTCATGGTGAAATGCTGCATTTCGCCATTGGCAGATTTTTTCTTGAAACATCGACATTTATAAAAAAAATTGGCAAGAAAAAATGCCCATTCACTTCAATACGTTTGGCGTAAAAAAATACATGTACTTGGAGAGAGAGAAAACTTGAGAAAAAAAACTCCCATTGACGTTAAGGCAACTGGAGTGAGAAAAAAAGTGTATTTTGCTACAAAAAAATTCGATTTTAATGCTTTTCTCAAACTAATTGCCGTTTTGTGGATTTTCAGGTGATCGACAAAGGGCCAGATTGGCTCATCACTAGTTAACAGTTTATTACCATATGCCTTCTAATTTGGCTCACAAACTCATATTATTATTGTATATCTGTTATGAGACAGGAGTATGTGTTCCAATAGGCCCATATTTTATTTACCAGTCAGGAGAAATGGTTTCTGGGAGTTTTTTTGGTATCATTCTAACCACCCAGCTATGAAATTAAGAATGACCATATTTTGCCGATGCTATATAGTATCAGGAAGAAACTGAAGAAACTAGTCTTTGGAAAACACTTGCTGTTAACACTCCAATGTACACCCACCTTAGGCATAGGTGATGGTTAACAGAGGGTTAACAGTCATCCATTGGAAGCTTCGGTTCTGTTGTATAGGATTTCTTTGTGTTTATTTATTCCTTTTTATTTAACATTTGTACTTTATACATAGCAGTATGTCCTTGTGTATTTCATTTTTTCTTGTCTATATTTCTATAGTAAAGCAAAGTATTATCCTTGATGCTCTAAACAAATTCACAATCTTGGGAAAGAATGCATCTTATTTGAATGTACCTTAACCCTTTGTCTGCTGATGAATCCTTTAAATGAACACCTTGACTTCTGCATTGCAGCACTGGGTTTCTGAGTTACATTCTGGATTGGACACGGAAGTGTGTATGTTCTCCCAGTGGCCAGTTGGGGTCCTGCGGGTGCTCCAGTTTCTCCCACCCCCCCGAAAACATACAGATGGGTTAAATGGCACCTGATAAAATTGTGAAAATAGTGTGTGTGAATATAAAAAAGACCATAGATTGTAAGCTCTGCTGGGGCAGAAACTGATGTGAAATGTATAATTTCTGTGATGCATAGATAATAAATAAATAAAGAGTGCTGTTGATGCAAGAGACTTAGCATTGGCAAGGGTCTACTACAGCAATCTTTTGTAGCTGGCAGCCAGTATTGGGTCTGTTTTGAGGTGTAATTACTCTCAATTTGTAACCTATGTGTAAGATAAGTGACTTATTGCTGGAAGTATGTATGCCTTAAAATCCAACAGGATACTATATATATCCTGCTTTGGAAACTGCAATGGAAATAAAGCCAAAATGCCTGCACTACTTAAGACTTACTTGGAAATAGCTACCTATTTACTGTTAACATTAATGGTGTAAGTATATGGTGAAGGTTGAATATTGAATTTTCACAGGAAAGGAGTGACCTTTGAAATACTTCATTGTTGGGCCGGTGGGCAGTGGACAGACTCTTATTATATATGCAGTACTGAGGAATTTCCAAAAGTTTCCTGCAAATAATTCAGAGACCTCTTGCAGACCATCATTGACAAAGAATCACTCTAAGGGGCAAATTTACTAAAGGGCGAACGCGGGTGAAAATTCGCTAGCGAAGGAGATAGATTCTAGCGGTACTTCGCTCCCAAACGCCTGGCGAATTTGTGCTTTGGCGAATGGACGTAACTACGCAAATTCACTAAGATGTAGATTTTACTGAACGTTACCTCTTGCGCTAGACATGCCTTCGGCACCTCAGACCAGGCGAAGTGCAATAGAGTAGATAGGACTTCCTCAAAAAATAGTTGAAAATTTTTCAAAGTCCCAAAAAACGCTGGCGTCTTTTCCCTTTTCAGGGTGATAGTCTGAAAAAGAGCATCAATTTTTTTTGGGTAACCGGCTTCCCCCTTACATTTCCTAACATATGGCACATAAACTTTATAGACTGTGCTCATGTGTAGGGCATTATAACAACTTTATTTTATTAAGGTTTCCCGGCTTGTGTAGTGTAATGTATTTGCTACAACATATACGTCCATTCACCTTTAACTTCCCGCCGTATGCAAATTAGGCAACGTTAGAGCAACTTCGATTCGCACAGTAACGCTAGCGCAACTTAGCCAGCGTTCGTTGCCCTGGACGCAACTTCGAATATTAGTGAATTAGCGTTGTCCTGGCGAATCTACTCCTGGCGAAGTGTTGCACGGTGAGCGAAGCCGTCGCTGGCGAATTTTTGGAGGTTAGTAAATTTGCCCCTAAGTGCACCAAGGAAACTGAGCAGCTGAGATTCCTTGTGTAGACAGAACAAACCATTGCAGGACTTTGGAGTCCATGCAAGAAGAATGAGACAGACTCTGTTTACTGAAGAAAATTCTCAATCTCTACACCTATAGGTGTTCATATACTGTACATTGTCCTTTCCATCACATTGGCTGCTGCTGAACCAAGTAAAGTAGTGAATGCACTTGGGCACTAGGTGTACAATACATCAAGTTAGCTGGTATTTACTGCTTAACCTTGAGGAAACCTTGAATGTTTCAGAAAACATTTTTAATACGTGGTGCTTACTCCATGATGGCAAGGGAGGGGTGCCAGTTTCAAGAAACTGTTTGTAAATGTAATCCCCAACAACACAAAAACAGTTTTTATACTTCCCACCCCAAGGCAAGCCTCAATTAACTACTGTATTGTCATGAATAGGTTCATCTTCAGTGGGATGCTACCCTATGTGATATTAGCTTACTTGTCCCCCACCCCGCGGACACCTATGGTTACCATTCACTTAAGTTTAAGATTTGCTAAAAACTATTCCTTAAAATAATTGTAGCTGATGTTCATTCAATAATCCCAGTACATTGTGGCTACAGATCAGCCCAATGCTTTCATAAAGGATAGATTGTTTGTGTGCACTATATAATGCTGCATTGCTCCTAACAACACAGTGAAAACAAGATGAGCCATCTGCATCATTAGCAGTCAAAGCATTCCATGCCCCTCCAAAGCAATTGTTCTTCATTTGTGCTCGCTATATTGTATTTTTTGTGAAACTCAATGCTATTGAAATATAGTCTTTAAAAGCTCAATTCAAAACCGAGATTATAAATAGATTTCATAAAATATTGCAAAGTGAAATGACTTGATGCCGACTGAGTTTATTTTTTTTTTCTGAGTTTGGTCTCTGGAGTGTAGGGGCAAACACTTCTTCAGACCTGGATTAATTGACACAACAGTAAGGAAAAGTAGGGCACATTCAATTAGGACACATCGCTGGGCTGAGAAGCTTCTCTCCTAAGTGCTCCAGAAGTTACTCCCTATGCGATCTTTGACACTTTCCATTGTTAAACATGTGACATGTAGCTACTCCCAGAATGCCTAATTAGTTGTTGGCAGGCAATAAAACATAGCTGGAAACTATAACTGTGTCTAACATGGTTCCTTGGCTTTGCTTATGTATTTATTGTGATAGATTGTGAGCTCTTTGCATGGAAAATATCAGCAAAAGCATTCTCTCTAGAGGCAGCACTGCATTCATCAACTTATACCTGGTTATTTTATTTTAATAGGGTGAAGTAGGTCTTGTCCTGTAAGTGGAGACGATAGAGAACACTGCCATTGTGTTTTTACCCCTTCCCTGAGGCTGTGGTTGCTCTGGAACCATGTGTGTGTGTGTAATTTACATGTTACCCAGAGTGGGAAAATGTAATAAATGGTCTAAAGTTTGCTAAGTGTCTAGCAACCTGGAGCATCCAATCAGAGGTGTGTTTTCAAATAGGTGACCAGTAGTGATGTGCAGTTCAGAAAAAAAATGGACCTGAACCTGACTAACTCAAGACCTCCCAACCTGAACCCTACCTAACCTGACACGGCTGCTCTATTTATAGACCCACACTGATCAGCCCATCTCTGACATCATAAAAGGGCATGTAAATGCCTATAAATAGAGGCTGCCAGAGATGGAAGTGGCCTGGCAACCTTGTACTGAAGTTGGCCAGGACAGGTTTCGTCCAGCCCCCACATCACTAGGGACCAGTAAATGTTACCTGCTGATTCATTGATATGGGTTAATTACCCCCATAGAAACTGTAAGAGTTATCTACTAAAATATCTAAAGATTGCCCTCATCTAGTAACCCATACCAACCATATCATACAGGGCCCCATACAGAAACATTTTCTGGGCCCCCTGGTCCCAAGCCCCACCCCAGATCCTGCCCACAACTCCAAAAAAACATTCATGGTCAGGGCCCCCCCCCTGGTGGTCAGCTCCCCCCTAAAAATTAAAAAAAAAAAAAACATTGGCAGCAGGGCAGGGCCACCCATAAAGGCCCCCCCTAAAAGTTTTTAAAAAATCATTGGTGGTCAGGGTCTACTATAAATGAAAAAAACAGTGATACCGGGGCCCCCCACATATGTTTTTACAAAAACATCGGTGGTCAGGGCCCGCCTAAAAGTTTTTTTAAAAAAAGCATTGGTGATCAGGGCCCCCTATAAATTAAAAAAAAAAATAGTGATGCCATGGCCCCCTATAAAAGTTTTTACAAAAACATTGGTGGTCAGGGCCCCATAGAATATTGAAAAAAATCATTGGTGGCCAGGGGTTCAATAAAATAAAAAAACAAAAACATTGATGTTCAGTGGAACTTAACTTTGTTTCTTCATTTCGCAAAATATTGTTGTTTTGTTACTGTGTCCCAGGACAACTGTCCCCCTTCTTCAACAGGAAAATCCCCCCTTACTGCTCTCAAGGTAGGGTGCAGAATTGGGTAGGGTTGGCAGAGCTGTAGTGCTTGCACATTCCTCCCCAGCTTCTACTATTGGTTCTCTTAAATCTCGGTAGATCTACACAGGGATTGGATAGGCTGGAGGGTGAAAGTTGACCTGCCCTCCAATCACCATGCGGCTCTACCGGGACTTCATGAAACTACCAATAGTTTAGAAGCTGGGGAGGGGAAAGACGTGTAGAAGAAGCTCTGCCCTCCCCACCCGATTCTACAGCTTCCTGACAGCAGTGTGTGCCCACTGCCCAGCTACAGAGTGAGTACAGAGGCCGGGCCCCGCCAAAGACTCAAAAATCATGGGCCTGGGACAACTGTTTCCCTAGGCCCCCACTTATGGCGGCCCTGCAATCAGATATTTGTTTTCACATATCTATGTGAACAGCTGAGCAGTACATGCTACCTACTGCTTAGGGTTAGGGCAGAACTCCATGGACTATTCCGACGTGATCCGACTCGCTGCGCAAAAACGCAGGCGCATTGTTGATGTGACGCAACATGACTGTCGGATGCAGACCATTTATTACGTAACCCTATACCCCATATGTCCCCATATAGAGTACTTTAGGTTGTTGATGAAAATAAACGGATGGTCATAAGAAAAAAGACTAAGGGGCAGAAAAGTATTGAAAATCACTGGACAAAACAAGTGTGATTTTGCAACAGCACAATATCACCCTTCGGAAGTCTCAGTAATCTCTCCATATTAAATAACTATAATGACCTTGTTCCAGAAAGATGTTTTTAATTGCAGAATTGTCTTGCATCTGTAATTACATTTAAATGCTTACTTTGGGAAGCTGATGGTGGAAATTGAAAAAATATGGCAAAGGTTAAATAGTAGATAACACCATTTTGTTCTGCAGAGCTTATTTGCTATCTGCTGTGTAACCTGAGGCTTTTCTCCTTTGACTGGCTGCCCCCATTGCTACACAGCAGCTTATTTATATAAACAATAGTAGTGTTTCTGAAGCAAACACAGCAGTTTTATTAGTGCAGGGCAACACTACATTATATTGTTATTACTTTAAAACCCTTTTATTTTTGATGTTGCTGTTCCTTTAAATACTATACATAGATACTCATTTAGGGGCAGAAATTAGAGCTCACCACAGGAAAGCTCACCCACTTTTCATTCATTCCTAAACATATTTATCAATATTGCAAATTGTGTGATAATGTATGCAATAAAATCCTTTACTTGACAGGTGAGTGAGAATTTATTCAGATACCGTTCCTTACATTCACCTATAGGTTTATAATTTCTATAAATATATTAGCAATGCAGAGGTGAGGTATTATTGGGATGTTTATCCCTGTGTGCAATTAAAATTGCAATATTATGTCTTAAAATATTCATTTTCACAACATTTTATTTAAAAATGAAAAAATATATTTTGTTGTCTTCCAATGGCGCGACTGTACCTTTAAATGGCAATATGTATTTTTATCATGCTGTGAAAAATGAGTTGAAATGTAATCGTGGAGCACATTTCAGTGCATAATTCTGATTTGAAACAGACATCTTTTATGTATCTCTTGTAATGTGTAACTTCAGAGAGGACTGTCACTTTCAGATACTTGGGAAGTAGATAGCGTACTTGAATGGTTTATTTTTATGCAGCAGGATGGTATAAAACCACAGGAAGAATCTAAAGTGATGCAAATTTAATTTGCTGCGCTACCAGTGCAGGTTTTGCATTTCAACTTTAAATGCTGGGGAAAGTGAATAACAGGCAGTCAGAGAAGATTTGCTTGAGACGCAGGAGATACCACTTTGCTTTCAGAAGGTTTGAGCAGTTTATACATTACAGATGAAAGTGTACGTTCAAATCTTCATTGCTCCCATTTTAATTAACTACAGAGTATTAAGTAGCAGGATGTAATATTATGCCTTAAGTGCGCAGAACATGCAGCTTTTTGTTCAGTGGAAGGCGTCTGCAATGCAAATACTTGGCTATTGATTGACTTGTAGTCCTATTAAATGTAAAAATCTTAAAGGCCCGAAGCAGATGGTGGGATGTGATTTCTGGATGATCGAGGACAGCTTATTCAGCAATCTTGTAATGATTAGGGTAATCAGTCTAATTTATGGCCACTTAAGTTTCAACAATACCGCAAGCCAAAACATAGCTGGAATTTTGGAAAAAAAATAACAACCTGCAAAGAAACAGCTCGGTGGTCAGGATTTAAGCTGAACACATTTATTGATGAGAAGGAGAGACTAATGGTTTTATTGAGCGGTTATTTATTGTAAGGTTTATACTGGCGGTTACTGGAGAGTGTCATAAAATGCTCTAGTTGATATTCCAAAGCATGCATCTTAGATTGCGGTAGATGTTTACATTTCCAAGGCAGTAATTTAATTTAAATTGTGTGACAAACATATGCCTGGAATGTGTACAGAAAAGCAGACTGATTAAAAAGCATTCTGAAAGCAGCTGATGTTATTCTAAAAATGTTAAGATTGTCTGTATTTAATATTCAAGGTATGGTATAATATATAAGGTATGGGGTCCATTTTCCAGAAACATGTTATTCAGAAAGCTCGGAGTTACAGAACAGCCATCTCTATGTTAAAAATTGATTTCCTTTTTCTCTTTAATAATAAAAAAGTACCTTGTACTTGATGGTAAGTAAGCTGCAGTCATCCATATTTGTACAATCCATATTGGGTTCCCAATTCTATTGGGTTTGGCTTCCCAATCATGGGTTCATTTAATGTTAACTATAATTAACAGACTTAAGGTACGGTGATCCAAATTACAGAAAGATCCCTTATCTGGAAAACCCCAGGTACCGAGCATTCTGGATAACAGGTCTTTTTCCTATTCTTATTTTATTTTAGAACACACGACCCTATGGGGCAAATTCACTAAAACGCGAAGCAGCTAACGCTAGCGCAAATTCGCCAGTGTGACATTATTTCGTTACTTTGCCAATTTACTAACGGGCAATGGCTTAAATTCATTAGCAAAGTGGACCTACTCTAACACTACTTTGCACCCTTACGCCAGGCGAGGTTGCGCTATGGCGAAGGGACATACCTACGCAAATTCAGTAACTTGCGCATTTTACTAAACGTTACCTCTTGCGCCAGACTTGCCTTCGCCACCTCAGACCAGGCGAAGTGCAATAGAGTAGATATCGATTACTTCAAAAAAAGGTGAATTTTTTTCTAAGTCCCAAAAAACGCTGGCGTCTTTTCCTTTTTAAAGGGTGATAGACTGAAAAAGATCGTTAATTTTTTTTGGGGGTACCCTCCTTCCCCCCTACATTTCCTAGCATATGGCACCTAAACTATACAGTGGGCACGTGTATAGGGCAAAATATCAACTCTATTTTATTTAATGAAGCTTTCCCAGCCTTGTGTAGTGTAATGTATTTGCTGCTACATATACGTCCATTCGACTTTAACTTGGCGCCGTGTGCAAATTAGGCATCTCTAGTGTAACTTCGCTTTGTATTGCTTTGAAGAATTAACGCTAGCGCAACTTCGCTACCGTTCGCCTCCCTGAACGCAACTTTGGATTTTAGTGAATTAGCTGCGCCCTGGCGAAGTGCGGTGAAGGCGACGCTAGCGCATTTTCGCTGCTTAGTGAATTTGCTCCTATATCTTATTGAGCTTTTTCAGAATTTTAACAAGGAGCAGAAGCAATTCTGGGCAGGAAACCCAGGATTGCTCCTAAAAATAAATTTTAATGGAATACACTAGAAACTGAGCCCAGTGGGTCTTAAATAATAGCCAGTAAAGTATGCTGATCTGGTTCCCAAATGGAGACTGGTTTTGCCGTTATTGGGGCTCATCAGTGCAATTAAGGTTTTCCAGTAAGCATATGCAGAGCAAGAGAGGTGGATCCTCTAGAAAAGCATTTTGATTGAGGAGAGACATTCTCATTTGTATGCAAAGCATTCTGTGTTGCTATAAATTAATATAAGCAGGATCCCCCCCAAAAATATGTCAGCATACATCCAGCAAAAAACATCTTTGCTTTTTTACATTCATATTTTGCCATTGGAAATGTTTAATGAATACATATTGGAACGACGCTTAGAATTATAATTTTTTTCATTAAGCAAGAAGTCACTTTTTGGGAGGAGGAAGCTTTTACGTTTGGGCCAATTAGTAGAGAAAGCTGGGGGCTTTGTTTCACAGAGGGTTTAGATCCCCTATTATAACTTGCTTCACATTGATTATCTGTTGCACAGTCTGATGCAAATTCTGTTAAGACAAAATGTTAATTTGCTAATGATCTTTAGGGATTCAAAGCCCAAGGGCAAATATTGAGCATACCCAGGTTTTTTTTCTTGTATGTTGAAAGTTTCTTTGATATTTTTTCACTCTCTCCAGTTCTGGTTTTATATCTGTTCCATTTTTTCATCTCTAAGTTATTAATAAATATTTATTTTTTCTTCTGTTTTGTTGAGTATTGTATGTTTTCTCCACATGTCTATTACTATAGCATATGAGAGCTATGTGATGGGTTATGATGTTGGTGTCAGGTTTTTATATGCGTCATATACTTCCGTGGAATATTATGTTATATATTTATATACATTGATTCTTGGGATTTTTTTCTCCCCCTGAAAATGCTTTAGGCTTTTAAGACTATACAATGATTAAAACGTATCTCAATGTTCCTAGAAAGAGAATGCAATGCCAATGCAGGTCTCACTCAATATAGATGTGGAAAACAGGTACTTAAATCCCATTAGAATTAAATTACTCATGCCTACTTAACATTTTATGTATAGTGGGCAGAGCACTAACTAGTAGTCACATCATCCTAGAGTACCAGTAACAAGCATTCTAGTAGCTTAATAGGTCTCTACCATTTTAATGACAACCAGAGATCACTACTGGCTACAGCATATTGTATATACACCTCTTGTACTAACTTATTAATAGTATTTAAAGATCATCATACCAAATGAATAAAAGTAACTTAATAGCTCTAACTAGCTTCTTACAATTATATAACAACACTCCACCAGCTATGTGCATGTTTTATGTCATCCCCATAAACGCAATTTATAAGAAATATATAGCTTTATATCAACCACATAACAGTTTTGTACCAGCAATATTCAAGATGAATAGCAGTCACATAACAGTTCTGTACATCACTTGCTATATTAAAGACTTGTATCAGACACATTACTGAAATGTACAATCAATATAATACAGTGTACTATCTCAATACCATTCAGCTTATAGCTCTTAAAACGAAATGTTCAAGCTAGATAGTGTGACATAAAATTGGAAAAAATATGGGGGGTGGGTAGGTATATACTGTACAAATTAAATAGTGTAAACTTGCAGAATTCACAACAGACAATCTCTTTAGCTGTAACACAGTTTATTAAAATGCTAGGGTGCCCAACAACATACCATAAATATAAACTTTCCTGCCATTTTGGTGCAATCTACACAGTAAATGAGTTGCGACTGTTCACTGGGCCCCTTGTGAACCACTGGCAAAATAAACAATGTTTTGGTCACCCCAGTACTCACCCCAGCACCCCTAGGAGTGATTCTACTAAAAGGTATGCGTTCTGCTCTGTGTCCAGCTCAGATAAGCCATCCTAAATGTATTTTTACAATGAAATACCTTTCCACAGGACAAACTTCTTGTGGAAGGTGAGTTCCAACACTACCGGGAGGAGGTAGCTACATTCCTGGACAGACTCCTCCATAAGCCAATACCAACGAACATACACACCTTTCTAATAGGTAAACCTATGCAGAAAACCCATAAACATTCACAAGCTCTTCTCAACTAGATCTTAGCGATAGCAGCTAAATGGAGGACCCCATCTCCACCCACATTAGAGGAAAAAGCAGGGTAAATAGTAATTTTAGAGGAGGGTATTGTTGCACTATATAATAAAACTAATTTTCTAGAGGGTTGGTCTGCCTTGGTCCATTTAGATTCGATGCCCAAACATGAAACTCTTAAAACATATTTCCCCAATTTTGTTCACTTCTTAAAATCAGCCTGTTATCCCTTCTCTAACTTACCATCCTTCATCCCGTTGCCTACAACTTTACTTTCTACATTTGTTACTACTTGATTGCCTTTACCATTGACAGGCTTTATAGCCCTACCATTCTGTGACCAGCCAACCATGGACACAGTGTACTTCAGCACATAACTAGGCCTTACACCAATTAATGGTTGATGTTAATTGAATATGTTGCTTTGAATGTAAATGGATGTTGCAAAACATTTTCTTTTTGTAAATCAATGTCTATTCAAGCTCTTGTATAACAATTTTTGTCGAAAATATTTAATAAAAATTTAAGTTAACAAAAAAACAGTAAAGCTTAGGCCCAATTTAATAATGTTCAAGCAATGAAACCCCACATTTTTTTATCAGAAAGGTTTTCAGCCTGCAGTCTTACAGGAAGCCATTAATGCCATTTGACCCTGGTTATCTTCCGTGTATGATCTAAACCCATTGTATTCTACACAGTGTATCTGTTTTACGCTGTGTAAACCTTTAACTTTTGTGCAACTGCCATGGATATACAGCAGCTTATTTATATAAATGATAGTAGCATTTCTAAAGCAAACATAAGTTTAGCTAGCTGTATTGGAAATTGGGCCTAGGTGTACAAGTCCCAATCAGTGAGTAAGTGGAGAAGATAACCAAATCACAAAGATGTAGGCACACACAGAATCCACATTCAGGTACAAGTACAGGGTAGTAGAAGTAGAAAAAGATGATATTACCTTGGTATTATATACCAAAACCTCCCTGATGCAAACTGATGCGTTTTGTGCTTTATGCATTTAGTCATAAATTGAATTCTCCTTTCAAATCGGTTCATAAAGGAAACCAAACCAACCAAGAGGGTTTATTTAATGGAAATTGGTTTGAACTCATTTATTTAGGCCTATGTAGAAAATGTGCTTAATCATCATTTGAACTTCCAGAAAAAAATATATATGTATTTTTTTTTACACAGAAATAACTGATTCCAAGCATTAAAAAAAAGGAAAATTTTGCTGGTTAAAGTCCCCCCTCCACATATCTAACTGTACACTTTCAATCCCTTGTATAATGAGAAAGATCCAGTCTTCATTTATGCAGATATGAAAATACAGTTGTTTTTTTGTCCTAATGGTAGAAATGTGTTCATGAATCCACTTCTTAATTCAAATATATGACATTCTTGCTTCTGAAGTTGATACATTATTTGATCTTTTGTCTGTTAATCAAGTTAAATTGCGCTCAGGATACACCAAACCAGTTTTTTTTTGTGTGTGTGTGGGGGTTAGAATACTGAATCCTCCATTAAATATTCAACTGAATCATGAATCCTGTTTTTATTTTTTTTTCTCTGGGCAGATAAAAAAATTAAACAACATTTTCGTTAAACTTTTTTTTAAAATAGCACTATTCTGTTTATGTATACATGGGCATTATTAGTACAGTAATATGGGTTTTGTGCTGAAAAGTGCCATTGGAAGTATTTTAATTATATATATGCTCCCAACTCCTTGATTCTTCAGAGTGCCTGTGGAAACAGGAAAAGCAGCTCTAATCAATTTAGTAGCCACACTTAAGCCACTTGTATAATGATCTCCTTCTTATCAACAAACTTCTAACGCAGACAGCAGATAGGGGAAGGAAAAATCACATTTATACAGAGCTACTCTTTAAAATAGCTCTACTGTTTTTAGAGGGAGAAGGAGAAACAGAACGGTACGAACAAAACAATTTAGCATTTTTGCTTTATTGCTAAATATATATATATATATATATATATATATATATATATATATATATATATATATATATATATATATATATATATATATATATATATACATACTTTTTTTAATTAATTAATTTTCATTAATTATCATTAATTAATTAATTTTCAGAACACATTTTGACTTAAAGGAACCATTTTGGTCTGTATTTTTCTTTGGGGGGATGGGTCCGGCTAATTATATGAAAATTCCAGGTTCATCATGTTTAAACCTAAACCTTGCCTACTGTAGCTGGTCGGTACTGTATGAGAAGTACAGATGGACCCATCAGTTGTGGCCATGGGCCTTTCATACTGTCAGTCAGCACTTACATGCTAAACAAATGTGTGAGGCAAAGAGGCAAGGATTTTTTTTATCTAAAAATAGTCATTTTTTTAATCTTCACATCATATAATTTTTAGGAAAAAGTGTGTCTGTGCAAAGCTATGACTTTGAGTTTATTTTAACTCACACAAAAGGTGCAATTAATTATACTTATTATTATATTCTACAAGCATGCCTTAACAATCCCCAGGTTACTTTCTTTTCTATAATTTACAGTACAGTAAATAAACAGCACAGCTCCAGCATACAAGCTAAATTGCGTTGTCTGGCCTAGAACCAACAAAAGAATTAATGAAAATGTTCAGCAGCATCACTCACAGCAGTTATGCTAATTTAGATTACAATCACAATTTCTCACATATCTGAAATTGTCATTCACCCTAGTATTTGTCATTATTCAACTACACGGTAGACTGCATCGAGTACGAAACACTGGTTATTTTGCATCGTGTTGCAAGATGAAGTTACAATGAAACACTGTAAATGGCCTAGGGATATGTATACAGGATTTACATGTACGTGCCTAAGCAGCACTTGTGGTCACAGTACACAGTATATATGAAATGAAAGCTCAGCAGATGGTTCTGGCAAGTGTTTTTAATTTTAATTCAGGATCAGAAAGGTTGATATTTAACGTGACTATAAGAGGAAGCTAGATTGCAGTTGATAAAATAAAACACTTAATATTTACATTGCAGCTCCCATAAATCATTCTGTATATAATTGGCATAGATTTGTAGGAGAACCCCTCGACAATGAAGCTTCTGGGTCAGTGCTCCATTTATGCCCTAATAACTACTAAAGCACACCTTATTGTAGAGGCAGTTTTTTGATGGTACCACTGCAAGAAAGAATGCTAAAGGGAAATGTGAAATGACAGTGACAGTAGCAGTGGTTGTTGACTGAAAAGATGGTAGGTTATTATTTATTGATATTTGACACAAGAAGATTTTATTTATAAATGAGTATGTGCAATGCATGGATCTGTTCAATTCTGTGTAATAAAACAGTACCTTGTACTTGGTCCCACCTAAGACACAATGGGGAAAATTTACTAAAAGGATGCATTTTGGGTTTGCGCAACTTCATCAGACATTATTTCAAACATTGTTTCGTCTCGACAAATGGACGCTGGCGTACTTTCGCCAGTGGAACTTCGTCAGTGTGAAACTAAATTTTCGCTAGCGTTACTCTCTTCCTAGCAAAACTTTATTAACATACTTACTCTTACTGTATTTCAATTTAAATATGGCGGGTGCATACAGGTCATTTATATTAGTGATTGGTGGTGATTTTGCTGGAAGTGAAGTGATAACTTATTATTAAAAATGTCTAAGGAAGCAAAATAAATACAAAAGAGATATTCTATTGTCCTAGACATGAACCTACCCTAAAACAAATATGGCATGCGCTTCAAATGGTTATAAAAAAAATTAAATTACAACTTGTAAGCATAATCCCACATTAAAATATGAAAAAATGCCAGTGTTTTGTCTTTTTTTTTTACTTTTTTGACATACAGGATATGATGTTACTGGCATAATAATGTTGAGGTTGTAGCTTTATATTATCAAGGTAAAAACTGGTAAAACAGACTCTGGTGAAAAGGGTAACATATTGGAAAGTTTGCACTCTGGCGAAACGGTGCAAAACTTCTCCAGCACTGAGCTTTTTCTCTAGCGCTGAGCTTTTTTTCTAGTGAATTGTCCGCTTCGCCTTTTAGTAAATTGGCGATGTCCCTGCGCATTTTCATTTTGGCAAATTTTTGCTAGAAGAGCCCGCTTTACCCCTTAGTAAATCTGCCCCAATGAATCCCTATTGGATGCAATGAAAATATAATGTACTGTCATGCTGCACTGGTAAAACTGGTGTGTTTGCTTCAGAAACTCCAACATTGTTAAATAAACAAGTAACTGTGTAGCCATGGGGGCAGCCACTCAAAGGTGAAAAAGGAGAAAAGGCATGAGATACACATCAGATAAAAAATAATCTCTATAATATACAATGGGATTCTTCAGAACATATCTGTTATACATTGTATATTCTGTACTTGAATGGCTGCCCCCATAGCATAAACTACAGTAGTCTTACTGAAGCAAACACACCAGTTTTACCAGTGCATTATATTGACATTTCTTTAAAACACTTTCATTTTTTGGTGTTACTGTTTTTTAGTTTGCGGTATCAGAAGGGTTAGGCAAGAGAGTAGTCAAAAGTCCAGGCAATAGTTCAATCCAGGCAGAGAAGGGTCAATACGAAGTAACAGGCAAGGTCGGTACACAGGAATCAATGAATAAGTAAACACACCCAGGAATACAGAAAGTTAAACCTATACTTGGGCAATGTTTGCAGTGTCCAGATTGCTTTATATAGGCCAGGTTTGGCGCCAAAAGTTTGGACGCAATGGCATCATGACGCTGACGCTGGCGTCCTGACGCTGATGCACGTTCTGATGCCGGCGTCCATTCCGACACCCAATAGGCAGACGGGAAGATGCTGACGTCATAGCACTGCGACCAGCGGAATCCGCATGGAGAGGCAGGGAGTCGCCATCTTGGACGCCATCGCCATCTTGAAAGTAAGTACCGGTTTCCATTACACTTTGTAATCCCTGATGTCTCAAAAAAGAATATAATATTAGCAGATTTGTATACTGGTACCTATCTGTAGGGAGTGGGGGGAATAATGTCTGGAAACTTGTTTTATAGGTGTTCAAAAATCTCTTTCCCTCTCTTAACATGCCACAAACAAAACAGATATATTAGTATATGTAAAATGATGCCTCCTCAGATACACAATTAATATAAAATATGGTTCTAATGATTGAGACTTATTCCTGCAAGGACATGCAATGATCACTTGCCATTCCATAATGTAACTGTGAAAGCAGATTTCCTTTATATTTGGTTGGTGTATGTATATAAGATTTAGTATATTGAGAAAACATCCTAATCCACCCACACATCACCTATATTGGCCTCTGCCAAAAAACTCAGTCTCATTCCTAGGCAATACAGCCCTTCTTTGAAATCATCCTGCTTTGGATGCATGCATTTAAATTGAGGCGTACATTTAACTCAGAGGCACTGGCTTGTCATTAGGCAAAAGTGGTATTTTATGAGAACATTTAAGGCTTTCATGGCCTGAAAAATACATTTAAAGAAATTCTGTGGTTAAAAACAGTATGAGGTTATTGCAATGTTATTTTCAAACATTCTAATAATACTAAACAGAAGATGTATTTCCTTTAATTATACGTATCATTATGCTCCGTTTTTTTCTTGCTTTTGCAAAGTGCACAAATGAAGAGTTCCTGATAAATGAGTAACCTTTTCACTTGTGCTGTATTTACTTCTTCTGTGATGGGAGAAAACTATGGCACACTGTGGGGCTGTTAGGATTAAAAAGCACATCTGCAGACCCATAAGGCACTGTACATCACATATGCATTTTTATAGAAAGCAAAGAAAAACAGGTCACCCCATAAAACACAAGCATCTTCAGAGACACCTTGCATCAAATAATTATTCAGAGAGGGATGCAAATGGCTATTTTATCTTAGCTATTTAACACATAAAGGAAAGGCAGAGAGAAAGAAATAAAGAAAGACATAGAGAAAAAAATAAAGACATAAAAAAAGACAATATTTCGCATATTTTTGAATAAAAGTAGTATGCATTTTTTGATGAATAGAAAATTATTAATTACAGAGCAAAGTCTTCTTTTGAGTAATCTTTGATAATATGGGGATAAAAAATTTGAAGCATAAGAGGAGAGAACATCCAAAAAATTAGTAAACATATTCAGTTTCAGTATGTGGCTACATTATGGAGATACATTATTTACAAGGCACTCTGAAAAAGCAAATGTGCTTAGTCATTTTTTCCCTTCAATGTATACCATAGAGGAGTTACAGACCAACTCTGTAAAGGTATGAATGGCTTAGCTCAAACAAGTTTTCATTATAGGACACAAGATATGGTGCATAAATGTTTAAGCAAAATGTGATCAATGATCTGTAATCTGATCATATCTGCCCTTGAGTACTTCAAAAACTTAGTTGAACTTTAGTTAGGCCAAATTTTCTCCTTTCTGTTACAGTGCCAATGGACTGGAAGAGAGCTGATTTAAATCAGTAATTCCAATATTAAAACAGGGATTACAGTCTGCACATAGTAATTACAGACTCAAAAGTTTGACATCTGCGGTGAGAAAAAGATTGTTATCACACTCAAGATTATGTTCTGGAGAATGGCATTTTAAGTAGTTATGGTGTAAAAAAGGAAAGATCATGTTAACAAAATGTTTTGTTTTTTTGGGATGGGGTAAGTAGGGACTTGGACAGTGAGGTTGTAGTAGATCTACAGTACTTGAAATTTGCCAAAGATTTTGGTCCAATAGGATCAGCGCAGCTCCCAGTGATTTCTATAAAACCTCAACAACTTTTCCCTGGCGACGATCTGTATTAGAGGTTTTCCTGGTTTTTACACTTGATACATTTGGAATGTATACAGATTCTAAAAAATAGGAAAACCACAAATTCTTAGAGATTTGCGGAAAAAAAATTGAAGTTCAATTGTTCGTAAACGGCCCCTTTATGTTGATAAATGTAATGTTATGCATTTTAATTCAAAAGTTTGTAAGTCACTTTAATAGGCCTTTAATAGGAGTAAAGTAGTTAAATGTTTGGTGGAGAAGGATCTGTTGTACTTGTGTATAATAAACTTAGCTGTAGCAAGCAATGTCAGCCAGCAGCAATGGGCAACAAAGTATTACCCTGGTTGTAAAGTAGAGATTCATGTGTGGTGAGGGTAATTGTTCCTCTTTATAAAACACTGGTAAGATCCCATCTAGAACATTCTGTGCTGTTTTGGGCTCCAGTGCTTAAAAAGGGCATTGAAAAAGAATGAATGATATAGAAAGAAATATAAAGAGTTCAAAGAAAAGAAAGTAATCTGGGGTATGGGAAGTTTCTGTTATGAAGAAAGACTGGCCATGTTGGTTTTTTTTATTCTGAAGGTTAGGTGATTATGGGGAGATAGATTACTTTATATACATATACTAGGGAACCATATAATAAACTCTCTGATACTTTATCATTAGTGATGGGTGAATTTGTCCCGTTTCGCAAAAAAAAATATTTGAATTTCCTGAAATTCACAAAATGGAGAAAAGTTTGCAAAATGCATTGAAGTCAATGGGTGTTAAAATTATTTTGACGCGCACAAGAACTTTTATAGATGCGCCTATTTTGTCCAAATGTATTAAAGTCAATGGGCGTCCGAATAATTTTGACGTGCGTGATTATGCTCGTGATCGCTGTGAATTCGCACCTGGCGCATTTATTTGCACATCACTATTTACCACTAGATTATTCAAGCAGACAGAAGGGTGTTCATACAGATTGGAAGAAAGAAGGTTTCATCTTAAAGATCAAGTCAATCCCAAAATAAAAATGTGCCCAATAAAAGAAAATATAATTCTAAGCAACTTTCCAACATACATTTATAAAAAATTGCTAGCATTTTTAAAGTTATTTGTAAAAACAATTGCTATTGAAAACACATAATTTAAAAACAATAGAAAATGTGTAATGATTGTATATTGCAATGCTGCTAAGAAGTCCATCAAGTCCAAACCCTCCAAATGAAAACCCAGCATCCACACACACACCCCTCCCTACTTTCACATAAATTCTATATACTGTACCCATATCTATACTAACTATAGAGTTTAGTATCACAATAGCCTTTGATATTCTGTCTGTCCAAATCATCCAAGCCATTCTTAAAGGCATTAACTGAATCAGCCATCACAACATCACCAACACTGTCCTGACTGTGAAGAACCCCCTACGTTGCTTCACATGAAAGTTCTTTTCTTCTAGTCTAAAGGGGTGGCCTCTGGTACGGTGATCCACTTTATGGGTAAAAAGGTCCCCTGCTATTTGTCTATAATGTCCTCTAATGTACTTGTAAAGTGTAATCATGTCCCCTCGCGAGCTTTTTTTTCCCCAGAGAAAACAACCCCAACCGTGACAGTCTACCCTCATAATTTAAATCTTCCGTCCCTCTAACCAATTTAGTTGCATGTCTCTGCACTCTCTCCAGCTCATTTATATCCCTCTTAAGGACTGGAGTCCAAAACTGCACTGCATACTCCAGATGAGGCCTTACCAGGGACCTATAAAGAGGCTAAATTATGTTTTCATCCCTTGAGTTAATGCACTTTTTTATGCAAGACAGAACTTTATTTGCTTTAGTAGCCACAGAATGACACTGCCCAGAATTAGACAACTTGTTATCTACAAAAAACCCTAGATCCTTCTCATTTAAAGAAACTCCCAACACACTGCCATGGCTGAATGAGCCCCAATGTGCCTTTGGAGCCTCTATATAGTCTGTGGATTTGGCATGAGCATGGTTTAATAATGGGGGAGCAGGAAATGCCTGCTAATGCTATTTACTTACTGTTACCTGGATTACAAAGTTCATTAATAGGGATAAGCAAACTTTTTCACAGTGTTTCACCACGGAAATGACGCCCAAAGACTCATATGGGAGAAAAAGAAATGTTGTGTGTCAAAAAAAAATGAACCACATAAATAAAAATTTGCAGCATGTCAAACAAATGTGTTGCCCCTAGACATTAATGCATGTCTGCAAATTTTTGGTGAAGCTAAACGGGTTAAATTCGCCCATCCCTACCTATTAATACCAAATAAAGATTTCTCGGCAGCCTTACCTTTGCACTTACAGCAGGACTTAAAGTAGTTAAAAAATGAAACTAGTCCTTTGCCAAAACTTTGCATCTGAAATTATGAATCTATTTTCCCTAAAGTACCTTGTACACATGCACTTACAATGTTTTATACTGCCTGCCTGTCTGAGCAACACAAGTATTTACATTTCATTGCAACATGGTTCATATTTGTTTGTACTTTATGTTTCTATGAGCTGAACATATAAATGTAAATGAATAAATGTAAATAGATGTTAATTACCCAGTAAAAGGCTGATGGCAGTTCCTCATTCCTAATAGCTTCTCTCCCATACTTGCCAGTATGTGAATATTTGCTCTTTACTGCGGTATGGAATTGGAATTAAACTTTTTTAGCTGTACCCATTTAGTATGCAATGTATCATTTATACCTAATACACATTGTACCATCAAGATTTGAGTGTCACAATCTGCAAGCTTAACCTCTGTCACATGCAAAAATGAATCTGACATTACAGTGAACTCTGTACTTTACATTTATGATTAATATCAGGGGAATGTATAGTCATCACTTTAATTAAAGGGATTCATTTAGAACCTCTGCTTTACCAGGCAGTATAATCTGGCTTATTTACTATGCTGAAATAATTGGATTGGTCTCCAGCCCCATTGCTCTTTGTTTGCAGCAGAATCTGTTGGAATCAAGTATACATGTGATGTCACAGCCAGTAGATGCATAGATTTCTTGGGTACTTCAGTACTTGTGCCCATACATACTCCTTGCACTTCCTTGAACTTCCACCAATGCACCTGCCCATCCTGCTTTGATGAATAGTGCACAAATGCACCTATTGACATCAGGAACTCTGATGTTATTGCCAACCTGGACATGGTAATTCCAGGGTACCCACAGCAAGTTGTAGTGTGTTCGTCAACCAAGAGGACTATCTCTTGTAAGTATAATGACTGTATGGATTGTGCTACTCAACTGCCTGCGCTTGGTTTGTGACTTGTTTCTACTCAGGTTTTTTTCAGAGTGTGGAATAACCCTGCACAAAGAAAAACAAAAAAACCAAATGACCCTAGAAAATACAAGCGAGTTAAAAAGCTCACTTACGTTTTCTGACTTTGTTTTACCTACATCACACATTCATAAATCAGTCTCTAAATGTCAGGGTTAGTGGCCCACAGATCAGTTACCTTTTATCTAAACGGCTCATTAATATTTACTACATTGCTGCATGAAAATGCATTTTAACAATGAGAAGGACATGGAAAGGAAGCCAAGCTGAAGGTTTAAAACTATAGAAATACAGTGCAAGTATCTACCAGTCAAAATTCTTGAGATCTGGGTTTGCCAGATATGGGATCTTTCCGTAAATTGGAACATGGTATCTTAAGTCTGCTAAAAATAATTTAAACATTACATAAACCCAACAAGTTTGTTTTGCCACCAATATGGATTCATGCAGCTTAGTTACCATCAAGAGAAAGATACTGTTTTATTATTAAGGGCAGAGACGTGCTCAGATTCGGGGAGATTAGTCGCCCCAGCTACAAATCTCCTCTTCTTCGGGGCAACTTATCTCCCCGAACTGCCTGCCCTGCCTTCCCACTGGCTAGAATGTAAATCGCCAGTGGGATGGGACTTGGATCGCTTCGTTTTGCTGAATCGCTAGAGGTTTCCTCATGAGTTATTAAATCAGAACTTGTTATGCAACAGAAAACAAACATTACTCTACAAGTACAACTCATGAGTATATAGGGTTTACCCATGTAATTTACTTCTACAACATATTGCTAAGATGTATAGATAAAGCCCCAAACAGAAATAAATACCTAATGGCAGATACAAAGAAAAAATTTTATCAGTTCTATTTGACAACAAAAAATCAAGATGTCTATGAGAAAAATGTCAATCAGAAATTATTAGTCAAGACCAAAGCAACTCATGTTTAAAGGGGCAAGAAAATTGTTAAATCATTATACAATGCAATAAGTATGTTGTACCTAAAGGTAGGTATAAGAAAAATATTTTTTCTCATGGAAATTCAAACACAATCAGTCATAATTCTCATAATGTATAATGATTTGTTTAAGGGACCTGCTAAAATGAAAAGTTCCATCTTTTCTTTCTTTGGAAGGTATTGTATGGAAGGATATGACAGTTGGAATGCTCCATAATACAGATCTTTAGGGCATTGTCAAGTCACACATCCAGCACTAACTGTAGTTTATGTCAAAACATAAATAACTGCATTTTCTATCAGTGAAACTGTTGTCAGTAGAATTTTTATTCTATCCAGATAAGAACACTTTTTGTGCATGCAGTGTAATTGCAATTCATATATTTTCTCCAATCACATCTGTATAAAGCCTCTGAAATAAGCCATTGTGTTTGTGTGTGCTTTTTAGTCTTGTTAAAAAAGCTACTGAAATTGAGGATGTTAACATTATCCCTGACCATTTATTCTCGGATGTGCTTTGCTATTTGAATATTTTGAATAATAAATAGCTCAAACCAGAAAATATAAGCAATTTATTTGAAGGACCCAGAGGAAGTTTAAAGTAGGTTGCTCACCCCTGACTCTGGAAGAGCTGAAGAAATGGGGAAAGGTAATCTTTATAGTAAGAAACAGTGAGCTGAAGCTGTTCCTGCCAGATTACCTACCTGTCAATAAATTCCAGCCAAATAGTGTTGTGGAAATCAAACTTCATATAGTAACATAGACATATTGTCACTCTGCCAAACTATCTAACACATAAGAAGATCTGGAACTTGTAGCTACAGAAACTGCAAGCTTTGTCTGGGAATGAGGAGATCTTCTTGCAGATGTTATTATTGTGACATTCTTGACGTGAAGTCATGGAAAAATAATGATGCATACACCCCTACGGAGAACATATATTTTAAGTTTTTGGTTAGTTTAGGTGAACTAACACCTGTTATGTTATGTTTTATTTATAAAGTGCTAACACAATTACCCAGTGCTTTCCGGGGATTGTCCTTCTTTACATATCTTTGTCCCCACCCCAAAGGAATTGAATTCCCTTTATGGGTTTCATCAAAAACAAAAAAAAATATGGTATAATTCTGAACATGTTTTATTTATATAGTGCTGACACATTGACCATGGGGCCCATTCACTAAGTTCGAGTGAAGGAATAGAGGAAAAATAGTTCGAATTTCGAATGTTTTTTTGGCTACTTCGACCATCGAATTGGCTACTTCGACCTTCGACTACGACCTTCGACTTCGAATCGAACGATTTGAACTAAAAATTGTTTCAATATTCGACCATTCGATAATCGAAGTACTGTCTCTTTAAAAATTTCTTCAACCCCCTAGTTTGCCACCTAAAACCTACCGAGGCCAATGTTAGCCTATGGGGAAGGTCCCCATAGGCTTGCTAACAATTTTCTGATCGTAGGATAATCCTTCGATCGATGGATTAAAATCCTTCGAATCGCTCGAACGATTATTCCTCGAATGAATTGCGCAAAATCCTTTGACTTCAATATTCGAAGTCGGAAGATTTTAATTCGGCAGTCGAATATCGAGGGTTAATTAACCCTCGATATTCGACTCTTGATACATCTGCCCCCAAGTGTCCAAGAGAGTTCTTTGTCCCCATAGAGATGTATTCTTAAAGCAACAACAAAACTTCTCCATGACCAGCTGATGTATCCTGAAAATGTATCCTCCAATGAAAATCCACTCTGCTTTTTTTACAATTAACCCTCTTTTCATGATTTCATGAGATCATTGTTGATCTCATTAAGCTCCTGTTTTATAAGTCTGAACACCTCAACAGATTTATATCTATAAATCGTCTTCTTTTTCTCAAAGTATCCCTGACATTTATACACTGGAGAGCAAGTCGAAGCAAAAAACATAAAAAAAATTATATATATATATATATATATATATATATATATATATATGTATATATATATATATAATCTTTGTCATCCTTGAAAAAGGCCCTAATGTGGGCCGAAACGTCGGATCTATGTACTAAATAAAACACTTTTTTTGATGAAAATTTTGGTGTGTGGATCCTTACAGACAAATCTATATCTATATCTATATCTATTTCTATATATATATATATTAATTTTACATATTTATACTTACAGTATTAATATTTGTATTCATATCTGTATACCCAGAACCTCTCCTAGACATTTTACACTCTTCCCTTTTAACACAATATTACATGTCAAGGTAATTTCTACTTTAAAAACATAACTTTATAAATAAAATTGCTTTGTTCTTAAAAAAAAAGTCACACAAATTTATTTCAGTGAAAAATATAAAAAAAAACACTGATGTAAACTTGTTTCTTTGTAAACATAGTTGTTTATTTGTACGTAAAGCTACATTGTACAGGAAGCTAGAATGGGATACTGGGGAAACACAATCAATGTCTGGGGATTTATACACTTCACTTTCCTACAGGCTATCATTACAGCTAATTTAGAAGAATACTGTAGAAAGACTTTTCACTTTGTCTGGTAATGATCCCTGCAAGGTGTACTAAATAATACCATTAACAGGCATGGCAGAAAAGTGATGGGGGGAATTAATAGTGCATGTTTTCTCACTGGAATACATTAAAGGGTGAGCCCTTGGGGGTCTATGTCAACACTAAAGTAAGTGTTTTTTTTTTCTTCTTTTATAAATAATGTTTGCAATAGGCAGGTATATATAGTAGGTAACAACCTTTTTATTTTATCCCTGGAGGGAACATTCTGTTCTAAAACTGTCCCAGTGAAAGCCCTGGCTCTCTAAAATAGGTGGGTCAACATTAATTACAAATTAGCAACAATATTTACCAGTGAGAATCCTATTTACCAGCACTGTCAGGCCTCTTACTGTTAACGTTAATTGTTTAACATGCATCGATAACTGTATTGGCTTCCCGAACTTTGGCGTACTTTATTCAGTGATGGTAAGTCCTTTGTAACTTTATTCTGCTGTACCCCTAGCTTTACACTATAAGCCCAGACTTTTCTGTGTATATGCTATTTTAAGAATAGTTATGTAAGACTGCCCATGATCCCACTGGATTACAGTCAATGTCAAGTTTGAACATCTAACCTACCTATGTCCCTTTTCATGGATGCAGCATCTGCAAATCTAGAGCCACAACTGTGGCTCTATCATATTTGCATTTAAGATGTGCGATCCCAGTATTCTATAGTCAATGCTCAAACCAGTTGCCAATAGAGATGGCGCGAACTGTTCGCCGGCGAACTTGTTCGCGCGAACATCGGGTGTTCGCGCTCGCCGGAAGTTCGCGAACGTCGCGCGACGTTCGCCATTTTGGGTTCGCCATTGTTGGCGCTTTTTTTTGCCCTCTCACCCCAGACCAGCAGGTACATGGCAGCCAATCAGGAAGCTCTCCCCTGGACCACTCCCCTTCCCTATAAAAACCGAAGCCCTGCAGCGTTTTTTTCACTCTGCCTGTGTGTGCTGAAGAGATAGTGTAGGGAGAGAGCTGCTGCCTGTTAGTGATTTCAGGGACAGTTGAAAGTTTGCTGGCTAGTAATCGTTTTGATACTGCTCTGTTATTGGAGGGACAGAAGTCTGCAGGGGTTTGAGGGACATTTAAGCTTAGGTAGCTTTGCTGGCTAGTAATCTACCTTCTACTGCAGTGCTCTGTATGTAGCTGCAGTGGGCAGCTGTCCTGCTTCTGATCTCATCTGCTGACTGCTGCAATAACAGTAGTCCTTGTAAGGACTGCTTTTATTTATTTTTTTGTTGTTTTACTACTACTACTACTACTACTATAAGAGCCCAGTGCTATTAGTCTAGCAGTGTTGGGGAGTGGGACTGGTGTGCTAATCTGCTGCTCCTAGTAGTTCAGCAGCACCAACTTTAATTTTTTTTTTTAATATTCATTTTTTTTTTATTTTACTTTTTTTTATTTTACTACCGCTGTAGTAGTGTATAAGTTGACCTTTTAGGCATTATTTGCCCTGTAGGCATTTTTTGCCCAGTGTGTTATTCAACCAACTGCCATCTAGCTGTGTGACCTTGTTCACATTCTGTCTAAATATCCATAATATTACCGTCTCCAGAAAAAACACCGGAGTGACTTTTTTCAAGCAGCCATAATATATTTTACGTAATCCGTATCCATCGCTGTATTAGTGTATAAATTGACCTTTTAGGCATTATTTGCCCTGTAGGCATTGTTTGCCCAGTTTTTTTGGCCGCAGCCACTGAAGCACAGAGGCCAGAAAAAATATGCCATATAAATGCTGAAAATAGTCATTTTTTGCCATACGTTGACTCAACGTATATGGCAAAAAATTACTATTTTCAGCATTTATATGGCATATTTTTTCTGGCAACTGTGCTTCAGTGGCTGCGACCAAAAAAACTGGGCAAACAATGCCTACAAGGTCAACGTATGGCAAAAAATGACTATTTTCAGCATTTATATGGCATATTTTTTCTGGCAACTGTGCTTCAGTGGCTGCAACCAAAAAAACTGGGCAAACAATGTCTACAAGGTCAACGTATGGTGAAAAATTACTATTTTCAGCATTTATATGTCATATTTTTTCTGGCAACTGTGCTTCAGTGGCTGCGTCCAAAAAAACTGGGCAAACAATGCCTACAAGGTCAACGTATGGCAGTTGTTTAAAGAGAACAGTAGATTACTAGCCAGCAAAGCTACCTAAGCTAAAATGTCCCTCAAATCCCTGCAGACTTCTGTCCCTCCAATACAGAGCAGTATCAAGCAGATTACTAGCCAGCAAACTTACTATCATCTGTCCCTGAAATCACTAACAGCTCTCCCCCTACACTATCTCTTCCAAGCACACACAGGCAGATTTTTCAGATACATTTTTGCCCTTGATCCCCCTCTGGCATGCCACTGTCCAGGTCGTTGCACCCTTTAAACAACTTTAAAATCATTTTTCTGGCCAGAAATGTCTTTTTTAGATGTTAAAGTTCGCCTTCCCATTGAAGTCTATGGGGTTCGCGAACCGTTCGCGAACCGTTCGCGTTTTTGCGCAAGTTCGCGAATATGTTCGCGAACTTTTTTTCCGACGTTCGCTACATCCCTAGTTGCCAATGATTATCCTATAGAAGTCAGAAAAGCACATGGAAAATGCATTGCAAGTTGCTATAATGGTAAACAAAAGTCTTTCAGTAGACTTTTTGTGGTTACCTTTCCCCATGTCTTTAGCTCTTCCAGGTGGACTCTGGCCAGGTACTGGAAATGTTTTGTCTCATTTTTCTTCATTCATATAATCACCTGGTCAGCATCCGTTTGTTGTATGCAATATTTGTCTACCCACTGGAAAACAGCAGTCACTTTTCTGTAAAATGTATGCGAGTATGAATATGTGGGACAGAGATAATGAACACCTAACGGGCCAACAGGATGACTTCAGCTGCATTGTTTTCTTTTATTAGAAGTTCTGTTGGCACTATAATGTACTGTATATTTGGTATAGGATAATAGTTAAGAAAGTTAGAAAGTGTTCATGCCTATGAATTTTCTATATTAAAAAATATAAAAAAATAAATGCATATATCAAGCACATTTGAAACCTATGAAGAGTTAAGAGTTTGTCCGCTCCCTATAAAAAATACGCTAATATATTATTATTATTATTATTATTATTATTATTATGCATTATTGCTAATTTGATAAAGATTTTTTTTTATTTAGGTGCCAAAACATAGATATGCCAGGATGTATATTGGTATGGGATCTGTTATCTAAAAATCAGTTTATCCAGAAAGCTCTGAATTACAAGAAGGTTAATACATACCATACATACCATTAATACATATCATACATTCCATTTTAATCAAATACAGGTATGCAACCTGTTATCCAGAATGCTTGGGACCTGGGGTTTTCCAGGTAACAAATCTTTCCATATTTTGGATCTTTATACCTTAAGTCTACTAAAAAATCATGTACATTTTAAATAAACCTATTAGGCTGTTTTTGCTTCCAATATATATCAGTTTGGATTAAGTACAAGGTACTGTTTTATTATTACAGAGAAAAAGGAAATCATTATTAAAAAAATAATTTAGAACTTTCTGGATAACAGGTTTCCAGATAACGAATCCCATACCTTTTATTTAAATTTTTTTTTAATTTTTTTAATTTAATTTTTCTGTCTAATAATAATACAGTACCTCGTACTTGATGGTTGCGAAGCTGCATGCCCCAATATCCTATTGGGTTTATTTAAAGGTTAAATTATTATTTTGTAGACAAAGTATGGGAGTGAAGATTACAGTTACAACCCCTTAACCTGGAAAAACTCAGGTCTGAATAACATGCTCCATCTTTTTGTTCACTACACAAACTCACTAAAAAAGTTATAACACTGCAATTTCCTGCAAAAACAGGAAAATACTTTATGTTTTTCTCACCTTGATTGATAGAAAATGGCAACATTACTGTCACTCAAGTTCAGACTATTAGGAATGTAAGCAAAGAGTTGAAGAACCACAGCAACTGTAGTCTCTTTGTAAGTAGTCTTGTTATTGGATAATGTTCACCCATGAATAATGATGCTTGGGCAAGGATTGAAGCAAGCAGGCAAAAGTAAAGAAACCTAAACTTCATGGAACAAAAGATAAAACTAAATTATAAAATAACGCATTAGAGAAATGTGTACTTTGCTAAACAATAAGTATTACTTTAGTGTCACTTTAATGGAGAGGATAACATTTAAATGAAATTGGACTTAGTTAGAGACATAACACTTTTATGGAGCTTTCTATGTCACTAATACCATTTTGTTATACTTGAAACCCGGAGTTCTTGAAGTAATAGATATCTGCTTTTTAATTTCTCATTCAACAGGAGGAAAATTGCATTTGCACTTCTAATGTTTTATTCCTCAGAATGAAGCCGTAGTGTTCCTTCTAACAGTTTTAAAGTTAGAGGCTACAGAAAAAGTGAAACAAATCAAAGTTCTGTTGTAATATTAAGGGTCACAAAACAAATTATATTCCCTAGGAAGCAATTTTCCAGTTTAAAAAATCCATGACAATTAAATTTATTGGGCTGTGTCAATGTCTGAAACTTTCACATACTGTATAGTAACTGTCTGCCTCTGCCTTATTTATTTATTTGGCTTTTTCATTGTGTTCTAAACAAACAAGTGTCTACAACTGTCTCTTAGTGCTACACATCACATGCTGGCTGGTTCTGGCTAGATTTATCTACACCAGCTTATTAAAATGCTGTAAAGGAAACAGCAAATAATCTAAGCCTTCTTATGCATTTGGAAAGATTAAACAGAATGGCTATTCATTTTAATAGCCCACAGTAGCTGCATCTCCATGATTAGGGTTGCTTTATGAGCAAAGAAAATTATAAAACTGAGCAGTTATTTTCACTCAAATTACCTTTGTTCTGGCTGCCATCTGCTCTAAAGAAAATGTTACATTTTGTATGTAGAATCAATGTTTTGGACTTATCATCTGATGATATGAACTGATAAAATTAACATTGACTTTTCAGATGAATAGTTCACAATTTATTGAAGCAATCATCATTTTAATTTCCCCCAAAATCCATACATCAGAATTTTACTCTAATATCTTTGGTTGAAAGCACATTAAAATTAGTAAACATTACTGCAGCCTTTTGAATGATGTTGTTGCCCCAGCCCTTCTTCTTCTAGCAAGTAGACAAGCTAAGCCATGTTGGATGGCATCACAACCCCTTGGATTTTAGTCAGCCCCTTCTTTGCTAGTGATATTGGTATAATCCTCTGAATTATAGTTAGCATAATGTTAACCTGTGTGAGATTCTCTGTTTAAACTCATGATTCTTAAACATGAATTTTGAAAACATTTATGGAAAAAAGTTTTATACCATACATGTATATTCTTTCTATTAAAAAAAAAAAAATGATGCCTCAACTCTGGCTTCAGATTTGTGTAATTTTACAGGCTAAAATGTTACCTTATTTATTATAAATCCAAATATAAAACATTGAATGAATAACATCATGTAAAAACCTTGATTTAGCGATTTACTCATTTCTAGGAAGTTTACAAGCTCAAAAAAATAAAAAAAAACTCGAATTGAATAATTAAAATTTTGACTAGTACAACTCCCATTGATTTCTACATGACCTCGGAAGCTTTTATTTACATTCAAGTTTTTTGTGTTTTTTTGCTTTAATAAAATAGAAAAAAAATTGATGTATTCATAGTAGTGATTTTCAGCACAATAAAAATGTAAATCACAGAAAAAAATACGAACTTTGATAAATAACCTTAGATTCACTTATTAATTAATTATGTCTCCAGTATTTTAAAATGTTCTGCCAGTTTTTGTCACCTTGCATACTCCCTGTGCATCTGTGTTACTACAGTATATCTTAATATGGACTATTTATGACTGCAAGAACATCTGTATGGCTGCTAATTTCCCAGCAGAAAGTTGCATAAAAAATTTCATTCATTAAAGGAGTGCTTCACCTTTAAGTTAATGTTTAGTATGTTATAGAATGGACATTTCTAAGTAACTATTCAATTAGTCTTCGCAGTCATCACAACAATTCGACAGGCGAAAATTCACTCACACAACGCTAATTTACTAAATTGTGAATGTCGGCAAATTTTCGCTAGTGTTGCTTCGGCAATGCGAGCAAATCATAGCGTAGATGGGCTAGCGCTGAATTCTTCCTAGCGCAACCTCGTTAGAGGTCTTCGGTATTTGCATACGGTGGGAAATTAAAGTTGAATGGGCGTATACCTGTATGTTGCATCAAATACATTACATTACACAAGTCCAGGGAAACTTAATAAAGATAATAGAGTTGTTATAATGCCCTACACATGAGCCCAAAAAAATTGTATAGTTTATGTTCCATATTTTATAAAATGTATGGGGGAACCCGGTTATTCCAAAACAAATGTAAGGACTTTTGCAGGCAATCACCTGAAAAAAGGAAAAGATGCATTATCTTGCATTCATCGGGTCATTCACCCTGGAGAACTAGAGAAGAGTGAACCTTTAAGAATCAGGGTGTGCTGAAACTTCGAATTTCTGTATTTTGAGGTATAACGCAAACCTGTATGTTGTACCTCAACCTATCTTCACTGACTAGAAGAAATGTGTGATTATTCCTGCCATCTAAAAGCTGCAACATGTGACATACAGTACACATCTATTTCTTCTTCCTCTTTTGTTATGGTTTTGCCTTTCTATAAGCACTATTTAAAAATGAATATTTGCACAGTACCCTTTGTTCCTGAAGAAAGTTTAAATACATTGCCAGGGAGATTGAAAATGTATGTACTGTATTTAACCAGACTGTGGATATCAGCATTCTAAGCACAATCACTGGGCACATGTATAGACTGTAATTAAGAAGGGACCTTCCTCTGGATTAATCATTTCTTTGCCTTGGGAATGATGTCCATGACTCATTTCATGTTTTTATTTAGCTGGATATATCCTTCTTCAACTGCGCCGAGTCTAATGAAGGCAAGTTTAATATTTCACATGACTCTGGCTAGGATTATAAAGGTACAAATAGGATAATAAAGGGACAAACATATACAGTACTAAATTCTGCTTATTGCAAAACAAGTACATGCACGATGCATTCAATCACTAAGATAGTTTTACTTAATTTTTCAGAATTCATTGAGGTCTTGCATAGTGCAGAGAGACTGAAGAATGTGGTGCCACTATTCAAAAAGGGATCCCGTTCTCAGCCTCAAAACTATAGGCCAGTTAGTCTGACATCTGTGGTAGGAAAGCTTTTTGAAGGTTAATAAAGGATTAGATTCTGGACTTCATAGCAACTCATAATACTATGAGTCTGTGCCAGCATGGTTTTATGCATAATAATCTTGCCAGACTTAACTTCTTTTTATGAGGTGAGCATCCTGCATGAAACCTATAGTTTTGCACAATTTAGTATCATCAAGAAAATTAGAAACAGTACTTACAATGCCCACCTCCAGGTCATTAATAAATAAGTTAAAAAGCAAAGGACCTAGCACAGAGCCCTGCGGAACTCCACTAACAACACTGGTCCAATTAGAAAATGTTCCATTTACCACCGCTCTTTGTAGTGTTTTAGCCAGTTCTCTATCCAGTTACAAATTCTAAGTTGGGAAACTGGAAAATGAGGTTCAATATTGATAAATGCAAGGTTATGCACTTTGGCAAAACAGGAAAGGAAGGAGGTATTTATTATCCTGACTACAGAGGGAGAGATGATTAGGTAGGAGAAGTAAAAACAAAAGAATGATTCAATAATGCATTATAATATAAAAAAAAAATAGGAACATACTGAATGTTCTTTAAAGTGTTTTTTTTTTAACAAAGCCAGTTATTCTTTTCCAAAATACTTTAAAACTCATCTTTCTTATTCATGGCTTATTTCATTTTGTCTTTGTATATTTGTATCTAGAAAACTTCATTCTTAGGCAAAACTTAGCTGCTTAAATGTCATGGTCAAAACCACCATAACAGCCTTTCTTGACAGCAGGGGGTAGTTAATTATTAAACAAATTGCAGCAAAGTGTTTTAGAATGCATTCATGGTTACAAGCTGATAATGATTTCTTCCAAGGTCCTATGCTAAGTAGGAAAAACATCTGTGGTTTACAACATATAGAGAAGTACAGATATGCAAAGGGATGTGCTAAAGGCAACATTCTGCCTGAGCGCTGATTGCTATTTTAACTCTTTTGCTGCCTTTGTGATAAATATACAATGAAAAGGGTTCTGTAAAATGCTATAGTTTAAGATACATTAAATAACTCTATAGTACATATATGGAACCTGTTATCCAGAATGCTTGGGATCTGAGGTTTTCCGAATAACAGATTTTTCCGTAATCTGGATCTTCCCATAAGTCTACTACAAAATCATGTAAACATTAAATAAACCCATTAGGCTGTTTTTTACTTCCAATAAGGATTAATTATATCTAAGTTAAGGATCAAGTATAAGGTATTGTTTTATTATTACATATAAAAAATAAATCATGTTTTAATCATTTGGATAAAACAATCAGAAATGAGTTTAAAAAAGGCGTAGGTGAAGGACCAGTTCCCAATGGGAAAATATGAATATTGTGGGAAGATTAACTTTTGAAATAGTAGGCAAGCAGGTTTCTTATGACAAGAGACAGACATAAACATGTAGCTTTCTAACAATAAAGACAATAATTTATAATTATAAACATTATGGTTGCTGGTTGTCTATAGCAACCAATCAGCAGGTAGCATTCACTGACCTCAGCAGGTAGCATTCACTGACCAGCTGTTTGTTATGGGTTACTGGACAAGTAGAAAACATTTATGAACCGCATAGATTTAAGAGGCCAATTAGGTCATATAATGACAAATGCTAAATATTGCCCCAGGCCTTTCTCACATAGCATTAGCTTTTACTTGTCTATTGCAATTTACACTGCCCAAACTCTTTCCACAAAGTCTCTGTTAAAAAGATGAAGTCTAAATAAAGATGATATACACGTTTAAACTGCTTTAAATCTCCTTGTCACTGCTCTGTATTTCTAGGACAAACAAGGGAAAGTTGTGCTCACCACTATTTTTTTAAAAACCATTAGGCGGGGGTGCAATGAGGGTGTGACCACAAAATACATATAGTCAACTACAAAAGGTCCTCTTGCACTCAACCCATTATCAATATATTTAAGACAGAGACATTTTGTGCATACTGCTACTAAAAAATGCCTTACCCTTTAAACAACACAGGGATTGTTTGTCCATATATTGCAATATATTTAAGCTGGCCAACTACGTCAAAGTCATCCCATATCTGGCCAGTCCTACGCTTAATTTTCATCTGATTCATTAAGAATTCTATGGTTTAATTATACATTTTACAAAGGGACTAAGTTTTACCTGCAACTTACTAGCTACTTTCAAAGTAAAACTCCCAAACTTGGCTGCCCTTGTATTTCTAGGAGCCTTTATTTCCGGATTTATATTTAGAAAACTATTTTGACATTGAAAAACAATCTCCACGTTGCTGGTTCATTCCCATAAGAAGCAGCAACTTTTTGTAAGATTATTTGTACATGTACACTGGCCTACCAATACAGATCAATTTGCTTATACTGTGTCTATTTGTCAATTTAGGGATTGGGTAGGTATTGAAATTTCATTTGCCAGTGTGCCATGCTGGGCAGTGTATATTGCATGAGCAGATCAAAAAGTGACTTCCTGCTGTTCCGATTCATTCCAATTGCTTTTCATTAAACCTGTGGGCATTCAGCCTGCCTTTACTGGGTAATACTCTGTTACTCTGCGCATGTCCACATACTACTGTATCTAAAGATGAAAAAAAGAAATAAATAGTATCTCAATCTAAAAGGACCAGCTGACTCCAATCTGAGTTTCATAAAGTCAGCAGTATAAATAACTTACTTAAATGAAGTCATCAACGAGATCTTTATCAATGTGTTTCAGATGCAAAGCTCTTACACATGCACGGTGTGTATCTCTAGGTGCCAACAAGCTCTCGGAGCTTTCAATTGGACATACTGGAAGGGTTGCCACCAGAGAAAGGAATATTTGGTGTCTTTCAAGAATGATATGAGAACAATATCAGGACTAGAAGGTAGTAATACATACATACAGGTCATTTATGAACACAAGCACAAACTAGAAAATGAGGTGCTAATTTTGTTCCTGTGTCCATAGCACCAGTGTGCAGGTTCATTCTGTGCTGATTAATTACACATATTTCAAAGAGATCAATGATGGAGGACAACCTTTTCTTGAGAAGGGTTCCTTAGTGGGTTGTTTCTTTACATTCAACTACTGTTCAACCACTGAATTACATGGTAATGCTGTTAGCCCCTGAAATGGCAGACCCCTCATTTCAATCCCTTGGAAAATTTTATATTTATTTATAAATTCAGATTACACACTTTTTTTTGTTCATATTTCAGAATTGTGGTTTATCTGGACACTACTTCTACTTTGGTAAATCCAGACCATTTCTTTATTGCTTGTAGCTAATAGTAGTATCACAGATTTATTGGATCTACCACAGGGAGATCCAAGAGATCTTTGCCCTTGGTCTGCTGGGACCTTAAATCAGCCCATATCAGTGCATTGGAAGTAACAACATTCACACTAAGAAAAACCTGCTGTGTGACTTGTGCACAATTTATCAAAGCAGGTGCTACTTTGCCTCTGTATAGGTAACTCACATGCAAGTTATGGAGGGCATTCTCAATGATGCTGGGAAAATGCTGCAGTATGGGCAAATAACATGGAGCTTTGTGTTTGTTTGTGTACAATGTACAAAGCATTTGTAAATGAGCCTTTAAGTCTACTGCTGGTTTTGAACTCTCACAGCAACAAAATCTCACGGGCTGATGATATAATGGATTAGTATATTATTGGATTTGGTTGCCATTTCCTATACATTATTTGTACAGTACACTTCATTTATTATCTAAATTACACATTAGTTTTTAACAATAACAATAAACCTGCAATAGTGTGAGCAGATCATTCTTTAGAATGAACAATATAATAGTGCAGGGGATAGTAATAATAAAATTAAAGCTGCATGCTAATGCCTAGAGTCACTCATTCCACCATTAGAAGATGATCAAGGGAACATTTCCTGTAAATACATAGGAAGTGGAAAATACAGTAGCTAGCAGTATTTAATATGAATAATTAATTCCGCAGATATTTTTTCCATCAGCTTGAGCAGGATAAGACAGAATGCATTTTGATATTAAAATTGGATATTGGTCCCAGCAAGTGACATGTTTCTGCTAGTGGATATTTAAGGAGGCTCAGCTGATGTTTGAAAAGTAATGTTTCTGGCAGGGCTGTCTCTGGCACTTAAGGGTTAAAGCTTAATGTAAAATGAGGAAGCTATTTCAGTAAAGAGTACAAAATAAATTCTATCGAGAATATCAGGAGAAAATTGCTAGGAATAGAAAAGGGGAGTAGGGATGCTGGCAGAAAGTAGGGCTTTAGGAGCCTTTATACAGTGAAAGCAATTATTTTGGATACTGGCAGTTTTGCATGTCGGCAGAATCTGCAAACCTTAAACAAGTTTGCAAATAGCATTCACTTCGTATTAAACCCAGAAACCTTCATTTACAGAGCACACAAATCAAGTATCAGAGTTTCAGTCACATGAATCAGAAATGGAAGGAACACTTCATTCCTTGCATACAAATTTAAATATTTGGTAATTGGATTAAAAATATTTCCAAATGCAAAATTTTATTTTTTAATTATTTTTTTCTATTAAGGAAATAACTACATGAAAGTGGTATGGTTCCTAGCAAAAGAGAATTTGGCCACATTACTTATATGAAGTAGTAGTGTTTAATCTTGGGCCCCTTTTATTGTTGTTGTGAGGGTATCTGTTGGTGCTGGGAGTTGTTCTTCTACTAGTTTGCTCTATAACAAATACTATGATCCAATAAATGTCCTCTCCCTACAGTAACTTCTAATAAAGGCCCTGCTACACTGCCTGTACAGTTAAAAGTTGCAAGCTTTTCCATTTTCTTTTTGTTGTGTGGGGTTCCAAGTTGAGCAGACCCTGGGAAGTTCATTTGTTGGATATCCCTAAAAACAGATCTGATTTTTTAAAATGTAAGCTCCTCATTTACTTATCACACAAGAACTATGAAAAACGGAAAATAGCAGGTGCTGGTTGCACAGATCTTGGTGGTTCTAAAAGTAAAAGCAAAGAGTTGCTCCTTGCTCTGAATGCACCACTTGTCTATAGCAGGCAGTAAGTAGAGGAATTCCTGTGCTTAATGCCTGCCATAGACATGTGCTAAATGCATTATGCTCAACAGTGCTACACAGTTTGTACAGTCAATGCCAATGTGTAAGTGCTAAGTGCATGGTGCCTATTTTGCCCTTTGGTATTGTTAATAAAGGCCTTAAATCCCAGCAGAACCCTTTAAAGCTTTCAGCGAATCTATTGTTTAAATCCAACAAAATAATGTATGGCTAAGCAACCTGTAGAATTGCCTATCCAGTCTTTGCAAATCTGGCCTTGCTATTTGTGAATAAAGAGCAGAGGTCTTTCTACAGTGTTCCCTAAAAAGATCCACAGCCTTCTATAATCGAGCAGGATTAATATGCCTGGAATAGATGGAAACACCACAATTATAGAGAGAGAGTAGTATGGAGCCACATTATGCAGTGCTTACTTTGATAGTAGCAAGGGTAAGCATTTCCTGAAAGGATCAAATAGAAGAAATAGGCCATATCTATTATGTTGTTATGTTTTGGTAGGCGAGAATGAATATAATGTAACATTGCCTTATTAACAGCTTCATGCAGGCATTACACTTCAGCAGCAACTTCAACTCTACCACTTACAGCAGTATTGACAGGACTATGTATGTACAGTATAATTTTTGTACACTGTGACACCTACAGGTCATTCATACAAACACCACAAAGTTCCCCCTATAGTAGTATTTTGTTATATAAGTATTTTAGTATATATCTTAAAGCAATGTATTACATTATTCACATCACATAATCCTTGGTCCATGCAGGTAGTTTTCTAATTCTCTCAGTATGCCTTTTAGGTTCATTTTCTTTAGGCCTATTGCAGGTAATATCAGGAATAGGAAAATATGCTTTATCAAATGGAGCTTCTCCAAAGTCCTCTCTAACAGGAATGACGAGCCGACTTGCAATCCATATGCGTCCATCAGATAGTTCATATGTGTATGGTCCTCACTTGCGTATCACTTCAAGTGGTGCAGTTTCCCTTGTTTTGGTAGTCCTGGTTTCTTAACTCTGACTAGAGATCGAGGCTAAAAGTGTACTCCTTTTGCACCATGTTTTCTGTCAGAATAAACCTTCCATTTGGCTTGTTGACATTTTAAAGTGCTAGCAGTAGAGGATTTTGTAGGCACAGTATTTTGTGTAGATGTTTTATGTCTACAATTTGTAACTTAGTGTACATTTGTCTGCCATGTAATAATTCAGCTGGAGAAGCTTGGGTTGTTGCATGGCGAGTCACTCTGTAGTTATGTAAGAACTCTGCTGTAAATACTTTCCAAGATTTTCCAGTAAGATTTGCTTGTGGGTAATACAGTATAGACTTCATATCCACAATCTCTCTCTCTCTCTCTCTCTCTCTCTCTCTCTCTCTGTAAAAAGACCAACTATATGAATAGCAAGTTTTTCCCATGCTGAATCAGGAAATTATACTGGCTGAAGTGGTTGTGTATGTGTGATAGCTGTTTTGTCATGAGTCTGACAATTAACACAAGAATGAATTGTAGTTACCACATCAGCATCCATTATTGGCCACCAGTATAGTTTGCGTAATCTTCCAATTCTGAGCTATTTTTATGTCTGCTATAATAATACTGAATGCAAATAATTTCGCCCAAAATTTGCGAAACTGTGAAAATTTGCCAAAATGCATTGAAGTCTATGGCTGACAAAAACTTGTGTGCGGTGGTGAGAATTTTCTGACAAAAACTTTTAACATGCGACAAATTGTGCGACACATTTTTGAAGCACAACAAATTTTTTTCAGCCATTAGTCTATGCCCATCATTTTAAGGACACTTAAATCACTCATCACTATTCACTAGAGCTATTAAGTAAAAGGTAAGTGCAATATACTCTGCTGGGGCCAGAGCCAGAACTAGGGGTAGGCAGAATAGGCACGTGACTAGGGCACAAAGCTGGGGGGCAGACAGGCACGTACCTTCTCTGCCACCTACCCCATGTCGGTCCCCACTCTCCCCAACTGCCTGTTCTCTCTCCCATTCATTTTGTGATTCTACTCTCACCCATTGCTGATTCGTGCATGCATGCTGACTGACATCCCCTGGATGGGGCAGTACAGGGCTGACAGCGCACATACTTGGGGCACAATCATTGTTAAGGCAAAAAAGGAAAGTTGTGTAAGTTTTTAGGGAAAGTAATGAACGCGCATGCGCACACAGCAGTCTGCACATGTCCGCACACAACTGGTACAGTGACCGGCCAGGTTGCCTAGGGCACCTGGCTGGCCTGGCCCGGCTCTGGCTGGGGCATTAAAGTTTATGGCTCCTTTATTTGTGCATAACAATAAAATTGCACCCTTACAGAGCAATGCATTCTTGGCTGCTGGGGTCAGTGAACACCATCTGATAGCTTGCAAAGAGGCATAAAAGGAAGGCAAATTATTAAATAAATTATATAAAATAAAGACAGACTGCTAAGGACAGGGCACACAGACTATAACATGCTAAAAGTTAATTTAAAGGTCAACTACCCCTTCAAGGATGACTATTTCCTCTGTGCTGACAATATCTGCAAGCAATAAAAAACAATTAAAATATTTATACCTTTTTTTTATATAGAGGTGTCTATCATAGTATGTTCACCTGCCCTAACAAAAGTCAATTCACTGCTGTGTAATCCACTCCAAAGTGACAAATGTGGCCCACACCTAAATACAAAAGCTGATTTCACCTCAGTGAAATCCAATTTAAAAAAGTAATTATTAGTGGTGAACATCATAGCAGCCCGCGGGCAAATGCCTATAAAATGGTAGCTTCGTTTGTTCACTGTCATCGTTAACCAAGGACGTGTTTTAAGGCAATGATCTTTACCAGTTACATTGCAGGTCTCTTATGGAAAACAATGAAATAATGACTGCAGTTATATAGTGATTGTTTCACCGACCCATTTAAGACACAGGGATGCTGTGCAACTACTAATCTATAATATATATTCTTTGCACACATTTATGTAAGAATGAATTCTAGTAACAGAGGCCGAGATGCCTCATTTAGCCATCAAGGTGAGGTTGAATATATGTGTGTTGCTGAGGAAACCAGTTTGCACTTTCTATATCAAAAATAATGCAAATGTAATTTCTGGAGCTGCTTATGAGCTATGCTAGTTTATATGAAAAACACAATATCAGTTTATATTGCAATCTTGCTGCGAAGATACATTTAACAGGAATTACCTATATGTCTTTTTATTTTGTTTGGTCAAGGGAAAAATCCTCTGTTACTGACTATTCCATATTAGAAACCTGCAAAGCATGATTTGTTAAAATACACTTTAGGAATCACTTACAATTGTAGGAATAAATACAATCATTGTGAATATTGACTGTATTCATTTAAGGTACTTGTGTCCACACACGCTCTTTGCACGTCTGTGTATCTGAACCAAATGGCAATGCATTTTTCCTGTCTGAAGAATCATAAGAAAATCTGCCTAATAATGAAGGAGCAACATTGACCTCAACCTTCCTTTTAGGATTTATTAACATTTGTATTTTTTTTCATAAGCACTAAAGCAACAAACAAAAACCACAAAAATCTTGAATGGTAATATACGTCATCTAAAAGCTGACATGGTCATGTCGAAGTCAATGGGAGCTGTCTGTAGCAAATTGTCAAATATTTAGGGGGTTATTTACTAAACTCCGAATACAAAAATCCCGAAAAATTGATTTTTTTTTATAAAATCGTACTTTTAAAAAATCATCTCATCGCATCTCAGACCTGTCGAGGTTGCATACAAGTCAATGGGAGAAGTCCAATGATTTTTTGATGTGCGCTGGGTTTCGTGCAATACCCCAAAGTTTTCGGGCAAAATGTAATAATAAATAAGCATAAAATACCCGAGCGGATTTGATCAGAGTTTGAAGCTGAAAATGTTGAGATAAAATCAGGCTTTGATAAATTACCCCCTTAGTTACTTCAAGATGTTTTTTTGTGATTTTTTTGTTTTATAAAATCAGACTTTGTCACACATCACACATTTTTTGGAATTTATTAAACCCCGAGGATGGAAAGTCTGAATCAGAAAATCTGGAATCTCAGACCTGTCGAGGTTGCATATAAGTCAATGGGAGAAGTCCCAAGGATTTTTTGATGTGTGCTGAGTTTTTGGGCAAAAAAGCATAGTTTTCAGGTGAAAAATCTTAAAAAAAAACATAAAAATCTGTTTTTTTCCCTCAAAGCAAATTTTCGGGAAAATGTAATAATAAATAAGCATAAAAAACCCGAGCAGATTTGATTGGAGTTTGTAGCAGAAAATGTAAAGAGTAAAGAGTAAATAAGGATTTTAAGGTTTGTATTCTTTTTTAGTTTGTGCTTTTTATATCCAAATCTTTTAACAAATAATTAGACATTCGTACTTTTTTTACATACATTTTAATAATAAAAAAAAAATACTTTTTCTCTGTAATAATATCATCAAGTACAAGGTACTGTTTTAAGTATTAATGACAGAACTTAATAACTTTACTGCTACATTGTATAGTGTTAACTCAAGAGAATTTTGTGGGGCATAAATATTTGGTATTGGACTGAAATAAATGCAGCTTTAAACAGTCACATTCACTCACACTACTGAAAGAGTTCCTGAGTGACAGAATGGTTCCTACCGTATTCCGTGACTATATGATTTGACATTTATTTGCTTTCTCTACATTAATCTTTTATTACTTCCATGTATTGTAAATATGCATTTTAAGTCACCTATGATAAAGGTGTGCGTCAATTCTGGAAAGCTCTTTAGGCCCCAAACTGATATCCGCTGTGGCAGAGTACATAATGTATGAAATCTCTGTCAACAGTAGTTTGTGTATCTGACAAAACATTCCAATAAAACTCCCTGATAAATGGGAAAAAATTGTTACAATTTTACCGATGGATGCAATGTGTAAATGTCATCTCATTTCCACCGATGTCCCTTTTTATACATGTTTCGGCAAAAGTCAATATCTATGTACAGTTTCTTGAAGTGAAGGTTTTAAAGGCACTGGAAAATCATTTTATTGGTGAAAACATCAGAAATAAACCTAAAAATATATAACAAAAAATATGATTTTGTATCCATAGTCAACCTATGAATGACAATGCGTATTAATGGCAGTTGGATTCATTTCTACCTGTTCTTTCTTCTTCTAAAATGTAGAGGTATAGTTGATGGTAGTAGTTAAAGCAAGTGATAATAGGTAGACACATTTAGGGCTCTTACTGACGAGCGTTTTTACCTGCGCAGGAATAGACACATTACATTTTTTCCAATGGGGCTGTACTCACACAGGCGTGTGTAGGCGCCGAACGCAGGTTGAGACGCAACATGCTGCATTTTTCCTGCGTTCGGCGCCTACACGCGCAGTTAAAAACGCTTGTCAGTAAGAGCCCTTATGGGGTTATTTATAAAAGGTCGAATGTTAGAGTTTTTTATACCTCAAATGAAATTTAAATTAATCACGTTTTCCACGGGAAAAAAACTCGAATCACTCAAATTATTACAGTTTTCGGGTGAAGCCCAAACATCATGTAGGCAATTAATATCTTGTGACAAGCTGGCTTCCTGTACACATGCATCATTTTGGGGGAAATTAGCAATAGCAGGCAGGTAAGTGTAAGATCAGGAGCATAAAAACAGGGACACCACATCTTCTGACAAAAACACATGTTTATTCAGGCAAACTCTTCTCAACATAAAGTCACAGGAATACAGTTCATTAGCATTTCAACAGCACTTATTCAAAACTTTTTCAAAACCATACAGGGTGGCTTCCACAATCTGGAATATTTAATGCTTCTCACTAAGCCTACTGACTCTTCCCTCCTGGGATCATCTCAACAGCCTCTGGCCTGTCTCACCTTCTGACTTTCCTCAATCACTTTAGACTCTCATTTACCTTGTCACTTCTTCCTCTGCTCCTTGCAGTGGCAGGCATCACCCCAGCCCCTCTGGGAGTTCCTAACAGAGACCTTCCTGTTCTGTGTCCTGCTCAGAGAGACCTTCTTAACACTCTCAATACAATTAAATACATTTTGACAGGACAGCCTTCCTGTGGAAAGTGAGCTCCAATATGAGAACTGGACCACTGGAATGGATTGTCTGGCTTGCTTGTTCCTTCCAGAACACTATAGCTTTCAGGTTCAGACAGCAAAATCATTTAAACATAGAAACCATTCTCTGTTTAGTAACATCTCCCTTGCAGCTTTCACCTCCTACTGGGGAAGTCTTCCACCCAAAATTGTTTTTTTTTGCTTAGAAAGAAAATTATTCTCAGCAACATTCCAATATATGTTATTGAAAAATGTCCATGTTTTAAAGCTACTGTACTTGTAAATACAATTGCAGTCAAAAAGCAGTGTTTGTTTATCCCTTTATGTTTTATGGGTCTTGATTGGGGAAGTCCAGAGGTCGCCTCCTTTTAGTCTAATGTTTCCATCTTCATAACTCTATTCACACTTTCCAGGGATGTAACTTCAGAGGGAGCAGTCCTTGCGACTTCAAGGGAGCCCATGAGGCTCTAATTTACATACAACTCAAATCAATATTACTAAAACAGGTCAACCATTTTGGGGGGCCGAAAAATAATTTTCTGGGGGGCCCAGTGATATCTAGTTATGCCACTTTCCATTATGAAACAGACCACACAATATATTTCCTTGGAAGGTAAAGAAAACAGCAATTTTATTTACACAACTGATGATCCAGAGCCCAGGTTGGTTCCTGAGGGAGCATGGTGTTACTAAGTCAAATGGGCTACATTGCAATGTTATATAAAGTTTGAACTATTAATCCTATAAGTAGTTTTGTTTTTATAAGATCGGTTTAGTATCAAAATTACCTGCATTATTTTTCTGCAATGTTTTTTTGTATATTCGTGCTTTTAGAATGGCGTTTTCAAGATGGCAGTTACATTTCTTCATGTGTTTTTATAAGAACCTCAATAGAGGTAAAGTAACTCTGATCACCAGACACACAAGGTATTGGCAACCGTCTATAGGGGTGTAAAACATCCTTAATATACTACACTATGTTATTGTTTTTTGTGCTTCTTCATAGTTTGTTTCATTGTTCCATTGACATCATGGGACCCCATGCCCACTTGGCCCACACACACTGTCCAACCAGCTTCACTCGCACTACTTCCCCACCTTTGCTGCAACAGATCATTTCCTTGTATTTTACCTTTGAGTTAACTATTAGTATGTTGTTGAGTGGCTAATTCTAAGCAATTTCGTGGAAGGAAAATTTGAGAAATGCATTGAAGTCAATGGGCGTCAAAATAATTTTGACACGTCAATTTTTGACGAGAGCGGCAATTTTTAATATGTGCAACTATTTTTTCCAAATGCATTAGTCAATGGATATCCAAAAAAATTTGACACACGACAATTTTTATACTCGTGACAATTTTGACGCGCAAAAATGTTCATTCACTGTGAATCCTTGCCTGACAAATGTATTTGCCCATTACTACTGACCACCCCTTAATAAACCTGCTTCTGCCCCTAGTCATTTTGACCCAACCCCTCCCTACATGCAGGGGTGCTTCGCCAATGAGGCAAGTTGAGGCTGTCGCCTCAGGCGGCAGCGCCCCACTAGGTACCAGGGGCAGCAAAAATGCTGCTCCTGGTACTTTAAGAGCGAATTTCCGGGGGAGGGGGGGCAGCAACAACTGCTGCTGCCTCAGGTGGTGGAGGGGCCACTGACCTCTAGTGCTGGGCAAATTTATTCACCAGGCATGGTTTCGCATTGAATTTCCACATTTCGCTACCCCAAATGTTTTTGCAAAATATATATAAAAATTTGTTGCAACAAAAAAAATTGTCATGCACCTATTGACTTTAATGCATTTGGACAAAAGAGCCGTGCGTAAAAAAAATTGTTGCTCATGTCAAAATTGTTGCGCGTCAAACATATTTTGACTCCCATTGACTTCAATGCATTTTGGAAATTTTTCTGGAGTTTTCTGGAGTTGCAATGCACTAGATACTATTGCTATAGTTATTGTTCCAAAATATGCTGGTTTCACAGTTGTGCTGTCATGCAAAGTTAGAATACCCTGCAGGTTAATTTTTCTGCGAAGCAAAACGGCGCAAATTCGTCCATCACTATTGATCATAATGATGCAATTATAACAATTGCATTTTATATTTTTTTAAGTGCCAGACAATATTGTTCCCTGACTTTTTAAATAGCTAGCTAACAAACTGAATAATGAGCAGCCCATTGAATAGAATAAATAATATGATAATCAGAACAGAATAGATTCTGAATCAAATTATATAAATACACTCTTATAAATATTCCTGATATGAGGGAAATGAAATCAATGGAAATGTATAATGCATTAAAATCAAACAAATCTACTACTGATGGGCGAATAAATTTGCCGGACACAAATTTGCGGCAAATTTTAGCTTTTCTCCACAAGCAAATTAATTTGCGAAACTGTGGCAAAAATATCCACTGCATCAATAAAAATTGCCGCTCGCGTCAAGATAATTTTGACGCCTATTGACTTCAGTGCGTTTCTCACATCACTAAAAGTTAAATTCAATAAAAAGTCCTGATAAAATAGGTATAGTCAAGTAGCAGTAAATGGATTAAATATTGCTTAGTGTCAAGGATGAACAGTAGTGATGGGCGAATTTGCGCCGTTTCGACGAAAAATTCGCGAATTTCGCGCGAAACGGCGAAAAATTCGCAAAACGGCGCCGGCCTCTCATTTTTTACCGCGAATCTTCGCGGGCGTTTTGCGAATTCATTCGCTCGGCGCGAATCGCGCAAATTCGCCGCGAATTTGCGCCTGGCGAATAAATTCGCCCATCACTAATGAACAGATAAGCTGAACTCAATGCTTCTTATAGAGAACATTAGGGTTCCAGAAATAAACATATGATTCCCATCTGTCACTCTTCAGGTTGCCTTAAAACATCCATTGCACAAAACTCGGCAACTTAACAGTTAACAAAAGCTGTAGACTTCTGACATATGATGAAGCTGATTCATTTTCATTAAATGCAAAGTAAATATGCACATCAAGTTATTGCACATCTGCCTTTTTAATTACCATACCTTGCAGTGCATAACTTCCCTCAGGCTTTAAAGCTTTTTATTTACTTTTATCAAGATTCTACACAGTTTTAACTTAAATGCATTAGAATAGACTAAAGCAGTCATTGCACTGAGAGGAACGCTAGTTTGACTAGTAATCCTAAATGCATTCTGCTATTAGGATATTTTTCTTTACAGTTTCTGCCTCCAATCTTATTAAGGCCTGATGCCAGCAATCTAGGAATCAACAGCCATCTACTGTTACCCAGCATATGGACTCCAGCCATTCTAGATGATCAACTCAATAATGTTCACTTATGACAGATTTCCATGTGCACCATACACACCAAATGCATTAATAAAGACTCCTTTATTTGTCTATAATGTCAGCTAGCTATCAACATGTGGAACCCAGTCCTAGAACTGTAGAAAAGGAGCTTGAAACAAGCCTATTGGCCTATGGATGGTGTAAGACACCAAAAAGCAACAGTAGATTTATTTAAGTTCTCCCTTTTATTAAAAAAAGGTTCATTTTTGAATTTGGTGACAGAACCCTCCTCCATTTAAAAAATTAGTAAGTTGGTACTAAAACACGGTAAGGCCATATTTTATTTTATTTTATTTATTGCTTTTCATTCTATAGCTGTTATCTTATCTTTCATTCTGATTTCCATAACAGTACCAGGGTTCAATGGTAAATGGATCCCCAACAACCAGATATCCAAAAATCCCAAAATTATTAAAGAACATAGTTACAATTATTCAAAAAACTAAAAGAAAATAAAAAAAAGCAAATTGAAAATGTGAGAATATTATCTTTGCTTCGAAAATGAAATAAAATTGAGTTGTTGGCATGTCAATCATATGATAAGAATTTATATTCAATTTTGATGTGATGTTTTGTCACTCCGATCTTTTTGATAAAAATTATTGATAAATGAGTTCAATTTGTGGAAGGGAGTTAGGTCAACATTGTTTTTAGAAAAAAAATAGATAAATTGGAGCCTATTCTTTTTCTTCTCTCTTAACCTAGTGATAAGTATAATTGTAAATAAGAAACTATACCTTTTTGTGTTAGACCTATTTTAATAGGTCTAATAAAAACTAATAATAATTTTATTTATACCTCGGATAGACTTGAATGAATTCATAACTTGAATGATTTCTAATTTAAGAAAAAACTTGAATGGAATATAACTTGATTTAGCGAGTTCAAGTTGCGAAACATGAAAATTCAAATGAATCCAGTTTTTAGTGAAAGTAAACTGAATTCACTCAAATTGGTTGGGTTTTCGGGCAAGATCCTCCGAAAAAATGTTGAAAATCATGATAACATATTCAAATGGTTCAAGGGACCTCAACAGGATTTAGATGGTGTATTTTTGGATTCAAGCTATTTCCAGGGTCGGGGTATAATAAATCACAAAACATGTGATGTTTTTTGACAAAAAATTTTTTAACAAACTATTTTTGACCAAAAAAATAACCTTGAAAACTGAAATTGTCATGTAAAACACAACTCAAACCTTAATGAATAACTCCCTAAGATTAATAACATCTATGGGTTCCCCATATCTAACCCTCACCTGGAGTCCTCCTTAGTCTAGACTACAGAACTTTAAAACACAGATATTTTGAGCAACATAGGTGTTCCTCAAATAGGAGCAAAATCTGGAATCATGTATCAGCATTTGCATGTGAATGCAAGATTAATACATTCATATGAAAATAAGACTTCTGAGAGGGGGGCATATACTAATATACTCATGTTTCAATATAAGCTTTTTTTTATTTAGTAAAGCTAATGACCATGTGCATGTCATGTTTGTTCCCCTTTAAGGTCTTTGAATAGTAAGAATCATTGACAACTTACAGTGTAGTCATGACATATTAATCTTGAAGTAAATTTATCTAATTAGGGTTACATGATTAAAATGTCTTTCTGTCAAGGTTGTATAATTAGGATTCCATGATGTGAAATGTCTCTTGAAAGCACTTGTATAGCTAGTTGTCAAAATATGTGTATAAGAGGAAGAACATAATGAAAATAGATATTTTATTTAATTAGAGAGTGCTTCTTTCATCTGTAACAGAAAAGAGTTTCTTAAAGTTGCAGTGTCATAAAAAATATTCAACTTGGCCTAGAAATATCTATCTATCCTTTAAAATGTTTATTTTTTTTTGGACAATTCTTAGGGGGGAAAAATCCAAAAACCTCTAAAAGTCTGAATTGATTTAAAACAGACTAAAAGAATAAGCACAGCTCCCACTGACTTCCATGGGACTTCTACAACTTTTACCTGGTGAAGTTGTATTAGTGGTTTTCATGGTGTTTACACTTTGGGGCCGATTCACTAAGGGTCGAATATCGAGGGTTAATTAACCCTCGATATTCGACTAGGAATTAAAATCCTTCGACTTCGAATATCGAAGTCGAAGGATTTAGCGCAGATAGTTCGATCGAACGAACGATCGAAGGATAATTCCTTCGATCGAACGATTAAATCCTTCTAATCGAACGATTCGAAGGATTTAAATCCAATGATCGAAGGAATATCCTTCGATCAAAAAAAGTTAGCCAAGCCTATGGGGACCTTCCCCATAGGCTAACATTGACTTCAGTAGCTTTTAGATGCCGAACTAGGGGGTCAAAGTTTTTTTTAAAGAGACAGTACTTCGACTATCGAATGGTCAAATAGTCGTACGATTTTTACATCGAATCCTTCGATTCGAAGTCGTAGTCGTGGTCAAAGTAGCCCATTCGATGGTCGAAGTAGCCCAAAAAAAACTTCGAAATTCAAAGTTTTTTAACTTCGAATCCTTCACTCGAAGTTAGTGAATCGGCCCCTTAATAAATCTCAAATTTTTACAGCTTCTAAAAATGGGAAAACCACACATTTTTAGAGAATAATGCAAAATAAAATGTGTTTGTTATTAAATGGGCCCCTAAATGTTTAATGTTGCAAGGGATAAGCCTCCCTTTATTGTTGGACAAAAGGAATAAATGGATTAAGCATTCTCACATTATTAAACGCCTCACTCTAACTTGTTGCTTGATAATGCCGATGACGCCCATAGCATCCAAGGGAATATATGCACCGCATTGCACACTTTAGTTGGGATTTTTGCCTTTTGCTTTAACTCTATGGGGCAAATTCACTAACCGGCGAAAATTGCCAGCGCTGGCTTTGCACACATCGCAACACTTCGCCAGGCATAAATTCGCCTGGACAACGCTAATTCATGAAGATCCAAAGTTGAGCACAGGGTACCGAATGCTGGTGAAATTACGCTCAGCAGTTCGAAGTTACGCTAGCGTTGGCTAATTTTCATATGGCGTGCAGTTATAGTACAATGGACGTATATGCTGCAGCAAATACATTACATTACACAAGGCCAGGGAACCTTAATAAAATTATATAAAATTGTTATAATGCCCTACACATGTGCCCACAGTATAGTTTAGGTGCCATATGTTAGCAAATGTAGGGGGGGAAGGAGGGTATCCAAAAAAAAAAAAAAGTTTTTTCAGTCTATCACCCTTTAAATAGGAAAAAATGCCAGCGTTTCAACTTTTTTTTTTGAGGAACTCCTATCTACTCTATTGCACTTCGCCTGGTTTGAGGTGGCGAAGGTAAGTCTGTCGATAGAGGTAACGGTCAGTAAGATCAAAAACGTAGTGAATTTGCATAGTTACTCTTTCGCCAGACCGAAAATTCATCTGACGTTAGAGTGCGAAGTTGCCCCAGTATATCTCCTTGGCAAAATTACGATAGCGAAATTACGCCAGCTACCATTAATAAATCAGCGAAGTGCCGAAATAACGTTACGTTGGCGATTTTTTTTCCCCCTATATAACTAACCATTTTAATTTATGATATTAGTTTATTACCTCACTACAGCAAGTACTGAATTGAGAAGGAACCAAGGGCACCATTCAGCATATACTGAAAGAAGCAGCAGCAGAAAAATATTACATTGTGGCCTTAGGTAGCACTGGATGTAAAAATCAAGTAGGCTTTATTTATGCATTTAGTGCACACTATACACAATAACTGAAAAAGAAATATTTCATACCTGTAGTCCATGTTTATATCAACTGCTGACTATGTAAGGAGTGTGTGTAACAACAATGAAGGTGCTAATGAGACATATTGGGTTACATCCTCTATGACTATACATATAAACACACAAATAAAATAGAAAGGTGTTACAAATGATATATGCTTAGTCTCAGATTCACATTATTTTCTTTTACCGGGCTTACATTTTCAAAGACTTTAGGGAATGATAATGACCCATCAAGATTTATTCTATCTGCATATCACCATACGTCACCAGTGAAAGACAAAAAAAAAAAAAGTAGTAATGCCTCAGGTTAACAATTATCATGTTCTAAAAGCATGAAACACATGATACCAAGAATAATATCCAGAGGAGTAAAAATGAATGTTAACGATTTCATTAAAACAGTAGGATTTTTGCATGCGGTCGTTTGGCTGCTGCATTTCACACACTAGGCAACAGAGAACAAGTTAAAAAAGATTTCTAAAATACTGTAGATTGTCTGCTGGCTCATCTTCAAATAATGAAGACGTTATTAACCAAATGGGAACAATTAGTTTGAGTTTAGGAGTTAATCGACTTAAAATTAAATGAGACTATAACAAGCAGACAATCAATTAAGCGTTTGTATTTTCAAACATTCCTTATAAAGTCTGAATGAAAATTTAAATGAGACGACGAGACCTCGCCATATAAATGTTACTTGTTATGTACTCAAGGTGAGGGAATTGGGAAGTTTAGCTTGTATTCCAGCTGCTTCTGTTAATGGCATAGCAAGCTTTTCCTTCCTTTTTGTAGCAGCTGGACTGGGAGATTGAAATATTTAAACACCTAAATGTCATATTAGGAACTTTTATATTTGACATTTAGATCAGATGATTTCTGGATTGTGTGATTCTTCTTATCTAAAAGCAATTTGTTGATTTGCTGGACTGATATTGCTCGTTTGCTCACCTACCTGTACATACAGGGTCTTTCAATATTGCCTAAAGAGGACATACAGTATATGCTAAAATGACTCTCTTATGTTTAAAAACATAATGACATCTGCAAGAGATTTTCATCCCTGGTACTGTTACATCAGTCATCTACCTTTGGAAGTGAAGTGAGAACACAACAGGCAAGATTCTCACTGGAGGTGCCATTGGTCCATGACAACTATGAAAACTTTCTTTGTGAAGTGTTGCTTATGGTTGCTGGACTAGTGTTGTACTACATTGATGTGAAGGGCTGTAGTTAGACTACATTTGAAAAGACACACAAGGGGGATTATGTGGTGTAAATAATGATGGAATAATTCGCCACACATCGCCAGGCATTGCTGTTTAAAAAATGGCATTTTTTACACGCTCTTCCAACTTCCATTGGAACATACTTACAAAGGTCTGTAAAATAATATTGGAAAATCTGGCGTCCGCATAGTGTAAAATATCACACACCATAATATGTTCGCCATTTATTTTACACAGCTTTATACACCATTTTTCCCAGAGAATTTCATTATAAAAACACTTGGCAAATTTGCACCTGGGCAGTAACCCATAGCAGCAAATCGGATGATTGCTTTTTGTGTTCAACCTACAGGTGGCTGAAAAAAGCTAATCACTGATTGGTTGATATGGGTTACTGTCCAGGAGCAAATTTACCAAGTGTTCATAAATGAAACACACAGAGAGGCAGGCATTGGTTGAAACAGGTGCTTTTTGTGTTTGGTGTTTAGTATGACAGGTAATTGAATTGGTGATGGCAGAATTGGAATAAAGACTTTCAACAGACTAGGACAAATTAAATGGGATACATAATTGTTAGAAAAATCTGCCATTGACCATTCAGGGTTTAGAGGAATGTGATAAGTTTTTTTCTCGCTGCGAGGGGACAAGCAATACAGAAGTAAGCTGCAGGTTGACCAGCTAATACAGAAAGTAGCTGGCTTTTTATAGATACTGTAAAATGTTACAATCTTTCTGCAGCTGATCTGGCCCCACGTTCACGTCATTTATTCAGGGGACAGTTAGCTGCGTATAAATGCACTGTTTCAAATGATCACAAAGACTTGTTATTGTTAAAGAAGCTACAATTATCACAAGGACATGTTATTGGTAAAAGAAGCTACATTTCACATATCATGTGTTTCAAGTATTAACTCAAGAATTTCCTTACAATAATCTAAAGATGTATTTATTAACTAATATCTTATAATTTAAGTACACAAAAATGCATTTAGCATGGGAAAGATTGGTGGCCATGTGATCTGCAGACCATCACGTTTATATGACCTCAAACCAGTAAATATATGGCAGTGATAAACTCAAATCCTGTTTTTTTTTTTCATTCTAAACAATGGGCCAAGCTAACAGACAATGTAAGTGCTTGCCGGATTTTAGCTGGAACAAATAGTTGGAGTGGATGTACAGTATGTCCCAAACTCACATGATTTACACTAGCTTTTCTTGGACCAGAACATCTTTAGTGTGAAGACCCCCTGAAGCTTTACTATAGTTTCAGCAGGGCTATTAAGACTTCAGGGAAGATCCCAAAAAGTGGTTCACCTAAACATTTGTAATTGGAAATTCTGTTGGTTTGCAGAAACAGCTGCTGCTGTTCATTATCATAACAGTCAATTATCTGCCTGGATGCGTGATGTGTAGCTGACACATCTGCAGAATGATTTGAAGTCATCAACATGGTTTGCTTTTGGCCAGGTTTGGGAAATTGCCAAATTGTTTTACTCATCTCCATGTTCTATGTCCTTGATCACTGAGCTTTTATGTACTTTTTTTATGGTGCTCAGTAATCCTGTTCTCCTTCATTTTATCTTCCAACATTAGTGAATTCGTAATCGACATTTTTTTCCTCCTTTTACATCTTTGGGCCTCAGTAATATTCTATAAAAGCTAAACCTCATACGCAGTGCCAGGCATCTTCCTTGCAAATTAGAAACATTATTTTAAGATGCAAACCTGGCTACGAATCAAAAACATATTTTACTGTGTACATGAGACAAATGTTGATTTGAAAACAATAGGTTTAGTGACATAGCAAATGAATACTTTGTACAATGCCATCGTATTCAGCACCTATTTAACTTGCTTCTATGCAACTGGCACAGACGGTTAGATCTTTTGTACATGACCAGGCTACGTGAAAATTTTTTGTCATATTTTATAGCATTTCAAGCGATGTAAGCACCCTAACAAACAAGGCAGAAGGAATTTTTAGCTTTTGTCTGTATTTATAATAGGAAGCAGATTGCCTTGGACTAGATGGTAGATTTTTCTGCTGAGTTGTTTCCAAGGAGACACTTGAGTTCTTTCATTGTTGTGAGTAAGCACATAATTATATACACATTCATATACATCAATATTATCTTTTTTTTAATTTGGACACTGGATTGCCGGGAACAAACAACAAGGTCCAGTTTGTGAGGTGTATTACAATTTAAACAAACTTGAATGTTTGCTTATTTATGAAAAAATTTGAATGTAAAAAACTTGATTGAATGCAATTGGGAGAAAAAACTCGAATTTATCAAGTTTATAGGCTAAAAAAAACTCAAATACCTCTAATTTATTGAGTTTTCAAGCACAAACCAGCAAAAAACATCTTCAAATTGTTAAAGGGACCTCTGCCATGCCATTTGAATAGGAATTTGACAGGTTTTAACTGGCGTATTTTTGGATTTGGACTTTTAGCAGCTTCGAGGCATAATAAACCTTGAAAAAGTAAATTTAAAAAAAAAATAGTTTTGACTTAAAAATACACTTGAAAATTCAAATTTTTTAGGTAAAAAACAACTCGACATTTAATAAATAACCCTCAAAGAGTTGGGGTGTTTGTCCAACGCTGCAGTTTAAAGAAAGTTAGGCTAAGAAAACAAGGACTAGGGTTGTGAGGGATCATTGATATGGCAGTTAAAATTACCAAGGATGATTGTAGGGCTGTCAGTACAAATGAAAAGAAAGAGAGAAAAGAGAGCCAGGTTTCATAAAGAAGGTAGCAGAGGAGGCCCCCGGAGGTCTGTATAGAACAGCCAGCCATATAGAAAGAGGATAGAAAATTAAGGGCATGCACCTCAAAAGAGTTGAATGAGAAGGCTGGCGGGATAGCATTGAGCCAACAACTAGAGGGGAGGGTGTTCAGTAGTTCATTAAGGTAGGGACAAGATTTTTGGTTTTAATAACAGGCCTAATGAACAGATTCTTCCCAGTTGCTCAATTTAGAGGTGAAATTGCTCCCACTACAAGTTACCTAACAGCTGAATATTTTCTGCATTGTTACCTTCTTGTTTTCATAACAATTCTGGTCAATACATTTTTAAAACCGCTATAATGAAACTATGACTTGCAATCAATAGTAATGAATTTACCAGCCAGATCAGAGTACTTATCACAGAAATGTGCAGCTGCAAAAGTTCATTTCTCAATTAAGAACAAATCTATTTTGTGGAACAAATACATATTTTCTGCAGAAAATCTATTTTTACCGACTGGCTTTCTTTTTTTTTTTTAATTTAGAATCCTCAGACTGACTTTAATTTTCAGTTGTTTGGACTTGTTTAAGTAGTATGTTCCTATCACAATGCTAAGGGCAAGAAAACTTAATTTTGCAGGAATTAAGTAAGTGGATTGATTTTAGGAGGACACATTTTAAAAAGGGTAATATATTCTCGATATCGTACACCATCACCTTTGCCAACAGACTATATTAATTTCTAGTAAAATTCAGTAGAAGAAATGATGGCCAGTAATCCTAGATCATCACTAAAAACAGATACTCTGCAGATTTAGCACAGTGGGGGGAAAATAGGTTTCCTCCTTGGGATGATATGGGGTTTATATAAAATATGATTACTTGCACCTTGGACACCTAACAAAAATGCTGTCTTTGACTCAGATCTCACCCTAGAATACATAACATTATGTAAAAAATGTATATTCCAGTAGACAACTCTAAACTGACATTTGAATAATACAAATATAAGTGTATAGCAGCTTCTTAAATCTGTATATACGGTATATGAAATGTGCAGGTGCTATTTATTTTGCAGTGGAAATTTGCTTATTACCGGTGAATTATTTTGCCGTCAACTGCGCCTATTGATGCTGGGAACCCTGGACCTGATTAGCTCCAGGTTCTTACAGCAGATTTGAGACCATGAAGAAAATGCCAACAGCATACCAAAAATCTGAAGTAGTGTAAGGTTTATTTAAACTCAAAAAATACAGAAAAAAGCAATGTTTTAAGAGCCTGGGTGGTCCAAAATGTTGCCTTCTTTCTGTATGTTAAAATTAACCTTACACTACTTCAAATTTTCGTTGTGCTGCTGGCATTTTCTTCATAGGATTTTTGACCCTTGAAGCAGGTGCAAATCTTCCAGCACAGCACCTGTATATTTATATATATATATATTCAGGGGTGTGAGCTCTCTGCTTTTGTTTCAGCAGGTTTGAGACCAGACTTGTACACAGTGCATTGAATGTGTCAGACAGTGGTGTATTTTGGTCCAGTGCCACAGACCATAGTGTGCCCCATCATTACATGCGCAGAAATGACGTAATGCACATGCATGTAAGTGACATAATTTGCATGTGTATTACATCACTTTGCTGTACTGCAGGTCATGCTTAATTGGTAGAATCAGCTCACAAGACTGCAAATCAGTGAGTCATGGTGCACGTACCCTGAATTGCCACCTTCCACTCCTCTTGCATCAATTGGTTGAAGTACAGCACCACAATTCTTTTCTTGAAAAAAAAATGCTTTCATTAGGAACACTGCTAAGACATGGATAAGCTTATCCAGGTCCTGCCAGTATTCCTAATAAAGGCATTTTTATTCAAGAAAAGAATTGTGATGCTGTACTTCAACCAATTGATGTACTGCAGGTTAGTCAGGTACCCTCCCATCTGTCGCCAGATTTAGTGAGGTAAGTTTCTGGTGGTGGCCTGGGAGATTTATTTTAAATTTTAAATTCAGACAAGGATAATCACAGAAGCTTGCGGAAACAAATGGAGAAAAAATATACATTTTGTGTAAAGCAAATCAAAGAGAGGGGCGGGCTGAAGGTCACTTTACCCTAAGGGTGCTATCACACTGAAATGGTGCTGAGCTCAAGTTATAAAATGTAGCAGAAACCTGAGCAGTACTCCAGTAGTTACTCGATCTTTCCGGAAAGTCAAAAATGTAAAAAAATTGATTAATGTTTTTTTGTAGGATTTTTTTTTTTAAATATTCAGAGTGGAGCTTTGTTCGTAGTGTTTGATGCTCAGTGTTGATGTATTCAGTGTTGAACCACTCAATGGGGATAAGAAAAGTAATTTAGAAGCTTTAATTTACAATGATGAGATTTAAAGACCTCAAGTTGGCATTGACTAGAAACTGATCAGCACCCACAACTAAAGCTTAACTAAAGAAGTAGCTAGAAATGTTGTACATTATAAGTTGGTGCTTCTGTACCAGCCCAAGGCAACCACAGCCCTTTAGCAGTAAAGATCTTTATCTCCAAAGATGCCTCAGTAGCTCCCCATCTTCTTTTCTGCTGATTCACTTCACATGCTCTGTGCTGCTGTTACTTACTGAGCTTAGGGACCCACTCCGTCACTACAGCACACATTGAATATGAATTTCACAATATAAGGCTGATTAATACAGATAATTACTACAAAAACCAGTGCAATTAGAACAAGAATTTAATAATCAGCCTTGCAGCATGAAACTCATTTTCTGCTTGATAATTTGCAACAACCCCTAAGTTTAGCTTCTCAACAGCTGCTCAGAGCCCACTGAGCATGTGAGTGTCACAGACACTTTCCAAGATGGTGACAACCCTGTGATAAGTTCTGGATCATCGCTGCTATTGAAAAGCTGAAACTTTAGGCTGGTGCAATAAGTTCTGCATTTAAAATGCATTGTTTTTCTTTCATCACCTTTGCTCCCCATCTCTCATTCTGAAGATTAGGCCACATATCTTTTATTTTTTTAAATTATAAATCTCTCTTAGACTCTGGGATTTAAATTGAGATATTAACACATGAGCAAATCTGTGTGTGTATGATATAACACTAAACATAGTTTATAAAATAATTACAATAAACCATTATCTCATGACATTATGTATCTTCCTCTGTGTAAATGACAATAGCAGCATCAAAAATGATGCGTTTACACCGAGCTGATGCATAACAAGCCACACTGAGGCATCTATCTAAGGGATGAACACACTGACAGTCAGTTTATGAGTTTATTGGAAGAGCCATTTGTCAGTTTACCTGTCTATCAAATGCTCTTTTTGGCATAGTTAGCAGTACATTGCAATTGCTTTATGTCAGTTGCTCTTTGGAATGCCAATTACAATTGATGGGCTAGTTTTTACTATAGATTTCAGAATAAAAGTTTTCAAGGTTTTTACAAATTATTTGTGGTTGTGAGTTAATTCCAAGATTGCTATTTACAGTATATCACTGACTTGGAGCATTACATATGCCTAATTTGAAAGTGTGCCTAGATAGCACTGACTTTTTCCTGTCTCTCATTTGTTCTATTACATGTTATTTGTACAGTATGTAAGCCCCTGGACATTAGTTAATCCTCCTTAGTAGTCTAGCTATATTTTCTCTCAAACCCAACTGAATAGACATTGTGAAATGTACTAATATTTTTGTTACTGGGTGCTTATTCTATTTAATGGAGGTTGTAAAACGGGGGTAATCAGGAAATTAAACTGACCTTATTTAAATTCTGTTTGCTTTGTGATCTGTATAGTCTCTAACAGTAATGGGTAAATTGCTTTGGCAAAAATTCTCAAAACAATGAAAATTCCCCTAAATTCATTGAAGTCTATGGGGCAGATTTATCAAAGGTCAAAGTGAATTTTCGAAGTAAAAAACTTTGAATTTCAAAGTAATTTTTGGGTACTTCGACCATCTTATAGTCCAACTTCAATTCGAATGTGAAAAAATGTTGAAATTCGAAGATGGAAGTACTGTTTCTTTAAAACATCGACTGTGAATCATAGGATCCCAGGGTGCAGCCCTTATTTCTTAAAATGGCAATTTTCTATTTAGGATTACCCAATGGCACATACTACGAAAATGTATTTTATGAAAATGGTTTATTTACATGAAACAGGGTTTTACATACTAGCTGTTTTATGCAATATATTTTTATAGAAACATACTTTGTTTGGGGGATATAGTTTTCTATTGATTAAAGAGCCCAATGGAATCATGCTCAGACACTGACATTGGGGCAGATTTACTAAAGGGCGAAGTGACTAGCGAGTTTTCGCCAGAAATCCCATCCACAGGGACATCACCTTGTACGTTTGGATCACGTACAAGGTACTGTTTTATTATTACAAAGAAAAGGGAAATAATTTTTCAAAATTTGGATAAAATGGAGTTTATGGGAGATGACCATTCTGTAATTTGGAGCTTTACGGATAATGGGTCATATATATAATGATCATCCAGGGATGTGCACAGTGTTGTGCATACTTAATTCTTTACAGCATATACATGTTGATATCACTAAAGGCATTACACACCGCCATCGTAGAATTGTAAAATGCCACAAAATGAATCCATTCAGGTTTCTGGACATTTGAATGTTCAATTGATTCTATCCAGACGATAGAATAAATTCTAATGAAAACTTCGAAAATCGAATTTGAATCGAATTTGATTCGAATTTGATTCGAATTTAAAAAATGCTATTTGTGTTTTTTCTCTGAAAAAAAAAAAAACCTTGAATGTCAGGAAGGCTGCAAAAAAATTCAAATTGATCCCTGGACCTCTTCCCATGACCTCTCCCATTGACTCAAACAGTAATTCCGCAGGTTTTAGGTGGCGAGTAGTCAAATTTGAAGGGCCAGAGTATGCTAAATCTCAAAAATAAACTTAAATTTTTTAAAAAAAACTCGAATCAAATTTTAATAACTCCCTAGTCTAATTTGACAGTTTTGACCATAAACATTTTTGAAAATTTTAATTTTGAATTCTAATTTTCAATTTGACCCTTGATACATCTGCCCCTTAGTGACTCTGTTGCTGTTTCAACAAAAGTACCATCTATAGTTTATTTATTAGTACTAGCTTACAAACAATAATATCTGGGTGCTTTGTATCCCACATTAATATGAATAAACCTTATATTTATATGTATGTCTGCATCTAGACAGTGGGACAGCTCAGATCCCATTGTGGAAGGAGAGGGGAAGGATAAAGGGACGTATGCGGTTGTCGCTGATCGCTGATGCCTTCTTTTGTTGCAGATCTTTTTTTTTTTTTTTGTTCGAAGCCAAATGAACTACATAACAGCTTTGCAAATGTTTTTGCCGCCGGTGAAACGAGGAAGTTCACAGCGAATCTATTCATGGCAAGATTTTTCTCTCTTCATTAGATGTGATGCTTAATCATGATCACTTGATGCTTCTGTGGATGGACACAAGTTCCCAGATGTCATATTGTATCTACCCGAGATGCATCCTGGTTTCTCTGACGTGATTCTATGGCACATGTAATTCCATAATTGCGGGTGGGTTATGCCTTAAGTGATATTGCTTTAAAAAAGTTTTTAGTATTGGTGAAATGTCAATGTGTATATGTTATACAGTAATGAATGAAGTGTTGGTTGGAAAGGCCATGGTGTGCACCACTATCCATGTGAAGATTATATATATTGTCTTTGTTGTGCTCCTAGACAAAGTCCATGTTTCGAGAAATAACAAAATGTTGTTGGATCTTTCAGTAAGTCCTTGAAATTAGACAATGTATACTATACAGTCATTCACTAATTTTACCATACATATTTATTTTTGTAATATGCTGAGCCTGTTGGCAACAACACCGTTAAGCATGTACTTGATTCTAACAGCACAAGAGGCTTCCTTAAAAAATAAACTTTGTAATGCATCTCCTCCTAAGTATTTTTCTCTTGCCCACCTGCTATTTTTTGTCGTCTAAAGATGTGAAATGAAGGAAACAGATAGATAAGTTAGACGTGTAGCAACAGCAGGAGGCAGAGTGTTCGGATAAACCTTAATGGTTACACTCACTGATCTGGCTTCTATTTTATTTCACACAAATAAGACCTAGTCTGAGTTATTATAAGCAGACACATTCTCCTACCTCCAACTAGAAATAGAACGCAATTCAGTCATAAAGAGAGACGAATAACACAGATGTAATGGTAAGACAGCACCATTTTTTTTAAAGGTCAAAATAATTCTAAATGTGTTGTTTTGTAAAAGACAACCAGCTAGAAATCCAAGTATGTTTTGATTACACATTTAAGTAAAATATTGACTTGCAATCAAGGGGTTCAGGTGAACTCCAATGCACGTTTGTGTGATTTCCTGCTGTTCTGCTGCTAGAATAATGACCAACCCTACCTCTTTTTCATAACTACAATATGGAAACATAAACTACAAATTCTTTTAAAAAAAAAAAGCATACAATATGTCTATGAATGAATAACGAACGACAGTTTTTCATATTATTGATCTACAATGACTGCACATAGTACATATTAAGAGAAAAATCCATAAAACATAGCTGAAAGAATACCAAGGATATGGCCTTAAATAAGTGAAATATATGTTGACATGTATTATTTTTCAGTGTCCCACGAGACCTATAATATTAATATTTTGCAGCTTGCATAATTTAAATGTTAGAAAAGTCTCGGATTCTAGGCACTTTCAGCATTTTTCATGCATGAAACGTTAAAAGGAATGAAAGTCACATTAGTTTTATATGGATATATATTTTTGCTTTGTCTAATGATACGGAAGTAGGCAAACATATGTTCCCTGGGGTAAAAGAAAAGAAACAATTTACTGTGACTTAAGCCATGTTCTCAACTTTCTTCTATGAAACAACTTTTTAATACTATGGAAATCTGTGCTCTTAATTTGATCCTTGACCCAAGGGACACCAAAGAGCAACATCCAAATATATGATGTGTGCCTCTGTAGACCTCTATCCGGAAAGTTATTTTGCTAATGGTTGGAAAGTGCAAAAAGCTGGAATATCTTTGTAATATGAATTACGATTATGCAGCTGACTTTTCCTTATATTTTATTTAAAGGGATTGCATCATAACTTCAAATTATTTAGTCTGGAAAGATTATATTGAACAACATTTTTGTTGTTTTTTTTCATACCATTTTCATATGTTCCATTACATTACATATTAGGGGGCAGATTTATCAAGGGTCGAACTTCGAAGTTGAAAATGTTTGTATTTAAAATACTGGTGATATTTCTGGGGTGGTTGATTTTGAGATCATTTCCCTTTTAAAATATTGCTATAACATTGTAAAACATCAAACAGTTCATATGTGTGAGCCGTATTTGACACTGATACCCAGAATTACAAAAGCTTTATCTAGAATAAGAATGTTAGTAATACAATTTTGAGGAAAATATATATAATATAAAAGATAAAACACTTCCAAAAGTATAAATCATGCAAAATAATGACATAAGAATGTGGTGCATAGAGCAAGCTGTACAATAATTAATACCTCTATTCCTCTCCATTAATTATAGCAGAGGGATTTACAATATGGTGCCTTTATTGTACTATAATCTCTTTAGTGCCTCTCAATTGCTTTCTTTACTTTCCTAATAATATATAAGGGAAGTTTATTGAACATTTCAGCTGTCTCCAAGACAATTCATTCTCAGTCTGACATTAAACCTTTGTGCTTGGCAGTGTGTGATCCTGTACAGCACAATATCTGGAGAAGAGGAAGGAAATAATTAGGAAGTAAAATAATTATGACTTAAAAGCATTGAAATACATACAACTATGTGCTGGTTTTCTTGGATCACCATACCAAGTCTGTCCTTCCTTCTTTCCTTCAGTAAATAATTAAAGAGTTCAATAAAGAGGATAAAGAAGGAAAAAGAAGGAGAATGATATGAGAAGGGGAACAGAGAAAGACAGGAGATGGGTTGAATTGTTCAACATAGGCATCGGAAGAGGCAATATATTACTAAATGCCATAATCTCTGCTCCGTAAATTGAATGTAGTTATTTTTGGAAAGAATGCAGTACTATGGGCTAGGCTAAAAGTATTTATAATTACACAGTTTAACAGAGGAAAGATAGGATGAAACACACGTCAAGGAGTTGTGGATAGAATGGTGGGAAAGGAAAGATAGTTGAAGAACTGATATTAGTGGGACAAGGGTAGAGTTACTGGTTTTGGAAGGCAGAGGTTAAACCGAGATTACCGTGGAAATTTTGAACATTATCAATTTAATAATTTATGCTAGTTTGAGGTTGAACTGACTCTACTAGGCAAAGACATTATGTATAGTAAGTTAGGTGTCAATCTGCAATCAATAATTTTGATTTTTTTTTTATTGCATTATCATTATATTCCTTTCAATTCTTCTGCTACAAAGGTTTAACATTCCTGCTACCTCAGCCTGGGCATTTCAGTCATTGCTTACAAAGCAAAATTCTTCAGAAAACAATGGACACACAAGACCAAAGTGTTGCTTGGCCATGGTGCAAACCATCCTTCTCTATCTGTCAGACACAGACCCCTTTGACAAACTGTGGTAAAGGGTTGATGATTATTAATCTATGTCATCTAAACCTTATCAACCAAGATATGCGTAGGGGCTATGCCCCTTAGTTATTGAGCATAACGGAAACACTAGAGTTACCTGTTATTCTGCAGTTTGACATTGGGTGTTTGCTGGGCATTACTTGGAAAAAACATTATGGGGTATATTTATCAAAGAGTGAAGTTAGAAATCACCACAGTCCATGTGTGTGAAATTCAGCCACTCTCCATTCATTTCTATGGCAAATTTATCAAAGAGTAAACTTTGACTTTCACCCAATGATAAATAGTCTTTTAAAATCCCATAGAAATGAATGGAGAGTGGCAGAATTTCACACTAGTGGACTGCGGTGATCCCTAACTTCACTCTTTGATAAATATACCTCTTTGTATGTTTTGCCTTGATCGTGTTCTAAAATTCTAGGCAAGGTCAGACTAGGCTAGGTTCTAGGTCTAATCTGTACTCCCTTCAATTGGCACAAAAGGAAGGGAGTGTCTACAGCACTTTCTCTATAGTCACATTAACTGTAGAGGACAGTTTTAATATGCAGATTTACATGCTACTCATCAAATAACCCACTCTACTGGGTTTATATGCCAGTGTTCACACTAACCCAACTGCTCAATTAATTCCAAAATGAATGTTAATCTGCATAAAAAAATATAATGGAGTCTGAATACTGTTGTCACTATTGGGGAGATGTTCAAGAAACAGTCAAAGCTAACATGTGGGATCCATTACCCGGAAACCCATAATACATAAAGCTCCGGATTATGGAAAGGCCGTCTCTCATACTCCATTTTATCCATATAATCCAATTTTTTAAGAAGGATTTCCTTTGTCCCTGTAATAATAAAACAGTACTTTCTATTGGATCCCAACTAAGTTATATTTAATGTTTAAATGATTTTCTAGTAGACATAAGATATGGAGATCCAAATTATTGAAAGATCCATTATCTGAAAAACCCTAGGTCCCGAGCATTCTGGATAACAGATCCCATACCTGTAATATATCTCTTCTCCCCACTGCCATGTGGTCAGAGTGCACTTGGAGATAATTTTGCTACAGAAGAATGAACTGTTGCTACAAATCAATAGAGTAATCCTGCGCTGGTTCTGAAGCAGCAGATATGTGCAGTACCTAGACTTTGGGGTCAAGTACAATTTGACCAAAACTCCATTGTACATTGGCTAAACAAGTCACTAACCATGATACTTTCCATATATGTATTATACAGTACACATTTATATCAGCTTTTTTTCCAGGTTACAAAGTTTTCAGGAAACAGCAATTTACTTTTAGTTTTTTTTATCTTTTAGTATTTGTTTTCCGAAACTCGGTTGTTATAGGTTAACAACATTCATCACCTCAGCTTTAAGTTCTCTTTTTGTGTAGTGTACTTTGTATGATATGTGTTTCCAACCAAGACATTTATTCTGCCCTGATGGTCTCCTGTTGTGTTTCCATTTCAGCTACTGATGGAACATCTTAGCATTAATGCTCTAGAGCAGCATTTACCTGAGGAGCTGTCCTGGGAATGCTATGAAAGGTCAGTCTTTATTGTTACTGTGCATTTATTTTTCTATGCAATACTAGCAGAGTTTATACCAAAGCACATAAAATAAACTAAGGAGCTCCTAGAAAATGTTCTGTAGCTGGTTATCATTAAAGCTTTTCTGAGAAAGGAAAATCAAACGGCAGCTTTACCAGTTATACAAAATAGCAAACTTTGGAAATTACTAAGCACAACTTTTAAACAAAAATGTGTGTTGAATAGAAACCTGAATAGTTGTAATAAATGCTCTACAGCATTTTGATGACTCGTTATGCTTTAACACCAATTGGTTGCACCTCCCCATGAATAGTTGCTGTGTCTGTGCAGTGTCAAGTTGACAAAGGCTGTTCTCCTTTAAAACTGCCACCTATCTTTTATCTTAAATCAGTAGACAATAAAACATAGCTATGTTGCGATGGAAATGATAATAACATAAGAATAACATAAGTTCAATAATTAAATAAAGGCTCAACATCAATAATATCCAAATCCACATTAGGAATATTTGTCTAAATGAGGGCCACCAACAAATGGGTTACCCATCTGTAACCCTTTCTGACCCAGTGTTCAGTGGACAAGTGAGAACAGGCAACCATAATGCTCCCCTTTTGTGACCCTTGTCTGAGGATACCACCAGTCACCATTGGCATCATTGTCCATAAAACAGGGGCATAGGCCCTGCACTCGGGACATGCATTCCTACCCCACAACCCTGTAAATAGCTCCCACAGACTTTCAATGTCCCTCTGCAGTATCCAGATCAACTCCCACTAAATAATGTGGGTCCACAGCAGTTAATCCTACATTAAACAACCTTCCCAAATGGCCCACCTCCAAAAGGACATCATACCTCTTCACCCCACCACTAAATGACTTGATCCAAAACTGGGTTTGAGTGCATATACTCACAATTCCACCTTTTCCATTCTATATAGACAAATGAGTGTCCTATCATGCAAATGATCAACTTGTGTTGACTTTTAAAAACAAATTAAAACATAGGCCCCCTGGCTGTAACAACTATGAGGCTAAAAAACAAACACTGTGGCACACACACTTTAGTGAATATGAGACTCTCACCTGATATAATACTAAAAAAAACACTGCTTTCCATTTACCTTACTGCTTTGCAACCTGCCTTACCCACTTCAACCATAGTAGTTGCCCCAATACAAAAATAATGAATTCTGATTCTCTGGAATGGAGCCACAACTCCCCTAAACCCTGCCTCTTACTTTCAAAAATGACTGTTGAAAGGATGCCCCCCCCCACCCAGAGTACCCATGTCAGAGTACCCATGTCAAAATCGACATGTGTCCTGCCATTTACACTGTTCCTCACTGAATTGAAAACAAAAAACAGCCACTGCCCTTCTGGCTGCCCCTGAACATTTTGGGAAAACAATAACTGCAACCATAAACTGATATTTTATTTCCATTTTCCATTCATATTTCTACCATGCAAGCCCACAACAATTCTTGCCTATGTACAATATTTCATCCACCTAACATAACAAAGATGAACAACAATCAGGTTACATTTTGCCCAGACACCATGCTGTGGATATACAAATAGAGCCAACAGTGCATCTTCCCATTTCTCAGCCAATCCAGCAGCACTCTCTTAACCATAGTAAGCCCATACCATTGCTCCAGGGCAGTAATGCTGATCATGAGGTTTCTTTAACAGGGACTTCTTCCTTACCCTTTTTCTCAGCCTCCTGAATTTCCTTTTTAGCCCTAGCTTACCAACTATCTTTTCGGATTCCTGCATACTAGCTCTCTCTTTGGGGCAGATTTAGATTACTAAAGGCGAAGTGGCCGTCGATAGTGAGAATTCAACAGAAATCTCATCCACAAGGACATCACCAAATTATTAACAAGCATGGATGACAATTCGCTAGCGAATGAGACCCTAGTTAGCGCAGTTTTGAGCACATTTTTGCTCAGGTGAGCAAATTCCCTAAAGTGCAAATTTTACAGAACTTTACCTCTTTTGCTAGAGTTTCCTTCACCACCTTAGACCAGGTGAACTGATAAAACGAAGCTACATCCTCCTCAATTTTATGTCAGTGAAATCATACCCTGTATACTGGAAAGTCATAAAAGTTGTAAAAATACACTGGCGCCTTTTCATTTTTTAAAGCTGGATTTCCTTCAAAAGTCCTAACTATTAAAGATTTTTGTGTTAACCAATTTTAGGGGCATGCCACATTTGTTTTAGGGTGGACTCATGTCTAAGGCATTAGAGGATCACTTTAATATTTATTTTGCTTCCTTGGACATATGTAATAATAAGTAGCCAATATTAGTAGCATTTTAACTAACATTCTAATAAAGACGTCTATGCAACCTATATGTACCCGCCCTATTAAAATTGACCTAAGCGTAAGAGTACTAACAAAATTTCAGTAGGCAGAATTGAACACTAGCAAAAGATCGTTAAGAAATGCTTGCACTGATGAATTACCGCTAGCGAAACTTCACCAACGTATTTTAGTAAATTAGCATCAGCACTTTAGTGAATTAGCAAAGTGGTAATGAATTGACGCCTGGCAAAGTGGCGCGAAGTATGGCGGAGCATTCGCTGGCGAAAATATGCCGATTAGTGAATTTGCCCCATTGTCTTCATAGCTTCGCATCCGTCAACACCTTAACTAACTTGTTCATTCCTAGCTACTTTCCACTACACTAATTAGTTGGGGCCCTTTTCTCAGGCAACAAACCATAACAGTAATAGGATTGTATGTGCTTGCACCTGCATAATCAGGGCTGACAAGTAGTGATGGACAAATTTATTCCCAAGGTGCGGATTCGCAAGGCTAAAATTTGCTGGCATCAAAAAAAATGTCGCCGGCGTCTGGCGTCAAAAAATGAAACGTTTCGTGAATTTGCCCATCACTACTGATAAACTGCATCTGCATCATTATGGTGGCCACATAATCTGGTTCTGAGCAGTCTCTCACATGGCTGCACTGGCCATTGGGAGGATTGAAATGCAAAGTACAGCACACTGCTTAAGTTACCAAACTAAGATAAAGCACCAACATTAAGGAGCTACAATTATTACAGGTTGCAGTTATGACAACTCAGCAACTTGCATTTATTATGTGTTGTATGTACCTATTCTGCTTTTATTAAATAAGACCCGGCCACTACAACTGTTTATTAACACCATTTTGTTGTAGGGGTGTATGCCATCTCACAGTGAGAGCTGTGCATGGGTCCAATATCACAAATCGCATTTAAATTCAAGACATGCACAGCATCTCACTTAAAACATTTATTTGTGCAATTTAAACAAACTACAATTCACATAAGCCTTACAATGCATTTCAACATCACACACCACAATGCAGTGTCACCCCCTAGTCTGCCTACCTTATGTTCAGCCACTCCCTCCTGACGCATTTCGTGCTATCGGGCACTTCATCAGAGGAGACTGGTTTACAAACGTGGTGGTGATTGCACAACGGCAGATAGCAATAGGCACCAAGTCTTGCTTGCTGGCTTCTCTTATCCTTGATGATATTCTATAGAATTTATATGTTTATTAGCACTACATGCATGACCTGTATGTAATGTAAAATTTAGGAAGTTGGTCCCTTCTAAGAACTTTGTTCCCAGCAAGCAAGAGTAGAAAGAGAATAAGGTATAGGAAATTTTAAAAAGTTAAAATGAAACTATGGTTTCCAGATGCATTCAAGAAGAATAAATAAACAAAGAGCTGATGCAGGCCATCAGAATGTTATAAGAACTGCCTGAAAGCTTCCTTCTGGCTGTGGCATATATTCTAAAATCCTGTTAATACTGTATGTCATGCCGCCACTGCATTTAAAATAAATATCAAGAACTGTTGGTAGATCAAGAAGCCAGAAGCAGCTCAGAAATATTGCTGCTACGGATATGGAAATATTTTGATTGCACGGCATCTGGTCATCTTAATAATCTAGCACAGTATTTTAAATAAATATCAAGAGTGCCGACGGGCCAAGTAAGGGGTAGCTTTGAGATATTGCTGCAGAGGATGAAGAATGGTTTTGATTGTGAGGCTTCTGAACAATTTAGTCACTCACTGATTTCCAGAAGCTGTTTTTTCTAAGGTTAGCTTTCCTTGCTTGCTGACAAATTATCTGAAAATTATCTAAATGCCAAAAAAAAAGAAAAAGAAACAGATAATATTGATAGGAGATTCATTTGTGGAAATTTCCCCTGGGCAGGGAGCACTGCACTAAAAACATTATACTTGATAAATGCAATTATTGTTAACACTTTGAATGCCAGGACAAACAATTGAATCGTTAATAAATCATATTGAAAAAAATCATAAGGGAATGTGTCAGTATTGCTTTAATTCAGTGTTTATTCAATGTTTTGCCATAGAAAAAAAAAATGGTAATTCATATAGCAAGGTCATTCACACAGAAAAGGCTGTGTTTCAAGCTAAACGGGATTATTAAAATTGCATAAAAAAATGGGGTGATATTGTGACTTTAATGACTTCACTCAGCAAATTATCTTAATTGGTCTGATTAAGTAAAGGACCGGCTTGTTTAAATGAAAAGATTATGGCTACATGAAACGTGTTAACAAAAAAGGCTTTATGTTGGCAATACTTCAGTAAAGTGTAATAGGCAAATATACTGGAGATGTCAGCAGTAAAGCAGAGCAATTCCATATGGCCACAAAGAAAGAACCTAAGCAAATAAGTCTCGTTTGGCACTAAAATGTCAGAGCATAATTAATTATTTTTTTTTTCTTTTATTTAATACTCCTTTGAGATCAGCCCAGTTTCAGCAGTTAATTGAAACACCTGTTCACATTTCTTAATTTTTAACATATTCTTTGGGCTACTTTTTATGATTTAATAGGTAATACATTGCACTTTTATATTCACTTTCTTATTGTGGCAAATAACTTCATTCCATGTATATAATATAGCTTAGAAATATGTGTTTTTTTACTGGAATCGTTATCAAAAACCAGTGTTTTTTTTTAAATAAGGAGCCTTTATGAAAAGATGGTTTCAATCAGCACTGATCCAGCTATTATCCAGAAGATATCATGAAGCAAGAATTGTTTTGTAAGAAGGTTCCGTTGCAATGGGGTTTGATTTCATGTACCCATTTCTTTTATTTGAACACCCTCTGATTAAGACCAAATGCTGCTCCAGGCATAGTAATGGTGTAGGGCTCCTCTTGATTTACTACTCATGCACCAGTGCTATAGATAGAGTATAGCATCCGCTCCTGAACACTGTTACTAGCTCCTGCTCACTGTATTTCTTTTTCTGCAGTACATGTTATAATTACTGCTGTAATCAGACTAAAAATGTAATAACAATGATGTGCTTTCTTTTTGTGTAGACTCATTTTTATTGACATTCTTAGGTTATGGAAGGGAGGATTGAAAGAAATATATATGTAGTACATAGTACTTAATTAGTGGCAACAGCGCTAAGGGAAGTACACCTATTTACAGTAAATACATCAAATTGGTTAAGATGTATTTATATAGGTTTGCTTCATTTACTGCTCTTGCCTATAATTAAGTGCCAAGTACAGCACAAAATGTGAATGAATGAGCTAAAGCCAATGTTTTAGTAAATTTACTATAATTTTACATACATTCTAGTTATACAGACCTGTTATCTCAGGACATGGGGTTTTCCGGGTAACGGATCCTTCCGTAATTTGGATTTTCATACCTTAAGTCTAAGATTTGCTTGTAAATATTAAATAAACCCAATAGGCCGGGTTTGCCTCCAATAAGGATTAATTATATCTTAGTTTGGTTCAATTACAAGGTACTGTTTTATTATTACAGAGAAAAAGGAAATCATTTTTTTTTAAAAAGAAATCTGGATTATTTGGATATAAAGGGGACTATGGAAGACAGCCTTTCCGTAATTCAGAGCTTTCTGGATTACGGGTTTCCAGATAAAGGATCCCATACCTATATATGGGTGTATATTTTTTTCTCACTCTTATGGGTTTTATGAGATTTACTGAGCTATCTTAACAATGAGATTTATTATTTCTCAAATGTGTTCTATAATGGAACTGATGAGTACACACATGAACACATGTTGGCCTGTTGGCATGTCAAATTAAAAACTGATGACAAAGGTGATTTGGAAAGCATATCGAGTAAGCAACACACTCTAAACCTCAATCTTTCAACTTTCTTTCTCATTTTCATAGTCATCAACAAGATTGGCCAGACTGTAAAAATATCCAGGATTAGCCCACTGGCTGATCACTTGGATAGCCCAACATTAATCCTTGTATGGTCAACATAAGACAATAATCATAACACAAAGGGTGGCAAATTGTCTTGTAAAAGCATACACAATATCAGAAACTGCAAAACACATTGTGAAGTTTAGCCAAAAGTTATCTTGTGTTGTAAATAGTCACTATACCATGTGATATATTGGCACTTCTAGAAAATTAAGATACAAGAGCTGTCATTATTTCATATAATCAGTACAAGTACGAGTAGGGATATGTTATTAACCCTTTTTCCTAAATGCATAACCCCCAGTGACTTTAAATATGGGACAACCAAAAACATGGCCACTGCTTGCACTGAAGTGAGACAGTTATCAGTCACAGCCTGACCAATCAGCAAGAGGAATTTGCTTCTGATCTTGTGACCTCTCTGAAGGAGGTTTGGAGCCAAAATGAGGCAGATATTTTCCACACAGAACTACTGAGAGCCAACCTGAGATTCCTCCTTCTATCCTGTGAGTGTGTTTGAGAAGGGTTCTAGGGGTTTCACCTATAAAACATTTACCCATATAGGTAACCTCATAGTCAGAGTGCAGGGAGTGAGTTAACCCTTTCCGTTCAGCCCTCATAGTGAATGGAACTAGTGCAGCAAGCCTGAGTTATTACTAGGGTAGTAATCCCTATAGGAGAGAGAGGACTTCAGCCCTGTAGTGAGTTGCCAGTATGTACACCGGATCTGGACTGTGGATTATCAGCCTTCATGCCACCTGCAGTGTATCTCCTCAGGATTTCAGGAAGCCTTCTCCTACACCACAGTTCTCAGTGTGGATTAAAACTGCCAGACTGCTCCCCTCACTTAGAGTTGGTGAGACTTTACACACTCCAGGGTGCATCAATCTGGTGTTACAACACATAACTCTGCTCATACTATTTTGGGATCACTAAAATATTCTCGAAGACCCATAGTGTGCACACTAGGCATTCTTAAAGGAACCATAGATATTTCATACAAGGGGTGACCAAGTGTTATATATTTATTTATATTCTATGTATTATGTTGACATTGTTAATTCACAGTTTCTATTGAACTGCTCATCTTCTTGTTAATATATTTCCGTTCACAACATAGTGTGGTCTATTGTTTGTTACACTGGTTACAGTAATCACTGCTGCTGCAGTTCCCAGGGAGTTGTATGCCTGCTAATATTCAACAGCACAGTTGTGGCAGAGAATATGTGGGAAGAGAGACAACTCTGATAGATTATCTTTGCTAATCTTAAAAGCAACCCCAAAGTCCTGGCCATTCTTTGCATAAGAACGTTCAACTTCATCTTCTTCAAAATTAGCACAGCAAGTGATCACATCATTCCCATTATATTTCTTGTCATACTCCTCAGCAACACCATTAAAACATTTTGCATCTTTGAGAGAAAAACTATAGGAATTTTCCTCCTCTCCAAGCATGTACCCAGAGGAACTCATGGACCAGCCAACACAAACTTCATGAACATCTGTTTCTTTTGTATACACGGGTTTTACTGGAATATTCTCAGTAACCTTCATCTCAAAACAAACTTTTCCCTTTTAAACACCATTAATGTCTCTTCCTCTGGCCCAGAGAGAAGTGCAAAGATCTCCTTGGTAAGAGACTTAAGCGATCACGGGAAATTTTGAAGTGACGATCATAATTATAAGTATCAAGAAGTACCATGGTGTCATCATACTTCTCATCGTCTTCATCAACTGGTGGTTGGGGGGGGGGACTTTGCCCTGCTATATTTATTCTCTTCTATATACTCAAAATAGCCACGTCCATTATCCTCACGTGGCCTTTTCACACCTCTTTTATTCTCCTAAGCATCTTTTCCAACACGTATGTCGGCGCCACCAGTCTCATCACACTTGATGGCCATTAGTCGCTGTGGGCCACAGGGCACACGTTCGCTCTCCTCCTCCACCTCGTCTTGCCTGTTCTCCACACTAGCTGCTTCCACGTCATCATCCTCCTCTAGCCCAACTGGAATGCCTTCATCATCCTCCTCTTCTTCCTCCTCTCCCTCCTGGAAGCCCTGATTGTCCCCATTCTTGCACAGCATCAGCTATCTCCTCATCGGGCACCTCCCATCCCCTCCATTTTCTCCTCCTAACTCCATGCCTTCCTCTTCTTCCTCCTCTTCTTCCTCTCTGGTTGCACCCTGCTCTGGATCACCCACATCCTTGGCTTCATCACAGGCTGCCACTCCACCTTCTCCAGAAGTGCTTCCCTCCTTCTCCAGTGCAGACAGCAGTGTCTCCATCAGATTGGCCTTCAGCCCTTTGTTGCTAATACACCTCTTCTAAAGCTCTTCCTTGAGCTCAGATACCTTGAGCTTCTTCATATTTACCAGGGAACTTATTATGCCAGTCAGTGGGGTGTGCTAATTAACTGATTTACGCAAGGGCACTGCTAGCGTGTTTGTTGCGATCTTATTCCTTCCAAAATGGCAGCACCAGCAAGGACAGAGAGTGCTGCCCTCTGTGGGAGAAGGGAAGAGAAATGTCTGGTTCTAGTCCTGGGTAGAGGCACTTAACCTATCCAAACCCCGCAAATCTCCTTAAGAGGTTTAGCATCTATACTTTTAGCTGCCTAGTGTGGACCTGGATATTAGTGTCAGGAAACGGTTACATAACCAATAAATGATGCTCAAATTAAATGTCTTAATCATTTCTGTTAATATCTATATAAAGGTCCCCAAGTTAATGCAGGCCATGAAAAGATAGCTTTTTACTTAATAAATATACAGTTAAAAGTACTATACAAACCTGCTGAGGTAACTGAAATAATTAGTGTTTTAATGGTAAACATGTATGCAGCTGTATTCCCATGGAGACTTAGCCAGTGTTAATATTATTGAGTAAGTATGTTTTAATGCAATCCCATAGAATTACTTACACTGTCATCTATTTAAAATCAAGGCTGCTGTACAGAAAATAAAACCTGCGCGGCTCTTATTTCCACTTATGACCTTCTAGGATATGTCAATATTCAAGGACATCATTGGAACTGTTCATTAGGGCAGTTAATTAGAGATGCTGTGTAATGGATATAACAAGTTAATAAAAAAAAAAAAAATACTGAGTAAATGATAATGGTAAGAACTGACACAAAACTGACACAAAAAATGGTTTTATGTAGCATATTTGATCTGTAAAAGACCAATTGGAAGATAATAAGTGCTGTAATAACTAGGAGTTGTTAGCACTGCACTAGAGCTAAATTACATTTTCGCCTACAGAAAAACACGCATAGATTCCAATATATTATGTGTTGAAAAGGCCACTGCAAAAGTATTTTGCTTATTTTCATCATTCAACCCCCCCAGTGCAACTATATAGACATATTCATACAGATCTATCTATACACTGACATATATAAAGTATATATCCAAGGCATTAACAGAATCAGCCATCACAACATCAACCGGCAGTGCATTCCACATTACTGAATTCACCATGAAGAACCTCTGTGGCCAGAGGTGGTCTCTGGTACATTGATTCTTTTTATGTGGAAGAAAAATAGATTTCAAACAAGTTGTGTGTACAAACTCTATATGGAGTTATTTTTTACACATACATTGGGGCAAATTTACTAAAGGGTGAAATGGCTAAAGCTGGCAAAAATTCACCAATGTGGCTTCATTTCGGCTTTGATTTACTAACGGTCGCTGGCGTAATTTCGCTAGTGAAGGAGATAGACTCTGGCGCAACTTCGCACTCTAACACGAGGCGAATTTTCACTCTGGCGAAAGAGTGTTACTAAGCAAATTCACTATGTTTTTGATTTTACTGACTGTTACCTCTATCACCAGACTTGCCTTCACCACCTCAGACGAGGCAAAGTGCAATGGAGTAAACAGGACTTACTTGAAATTTTGTTGATAATTTTTCTAAGTCCCAAAAAACAATTGCGTCTTTTCCTTTTTTTCAGGGTGATAGCCTGCAAAAGTGCGTAATTTTTTTAGGGTCCCGGCTTCCCCCCTACATTTCCTTACATATGACACATAAACTAAACAGTGGGCACATGTGTAGGGCAATATAAGAACTCTATTTTATTTTAATTAAGGTTCCCTAACCTTGTGTAGTGTAAGTATTTGCTGCAACATATACGTCCATTGTACTTTAACTGCACAACATATGCAAATTAACCAACGCTAGGGTAACTTTGAACTGCTGATCGTATTATCACTAGCGCAACTTCGCAAGCATTCGGTACCCTGTGTGCAACTTCGGATCTTCGTGAATTAGCGTTGTCCAGGCGAAGTGTTGCGATGTGCGTGAAGCCAGCACTGCCGGATTTAACCCATTGTTTTCTACCATTGGGTATTTCAGCTTGCAACTGGTGAAAGTTGGGTCATACTGGCCAAATCTGTTAGGTCCAATGAAATCCCCCAGTGTGAGGAGCCAGCATAATGGAGTCAATGGGTGTTTTTCTCAGGGCAAATGCATTTGAGTCAAAGGGCATTTTATACTCATATTTTTTCCAGTGCCACAAACAGAGATCAATGCTGAGAAGTAACCAAAATACCTGCAGCTAAAACTTGCAAAGATCACTTACAGTGTCCCAGTGCAGATCTCAGCTGTCATCCATTAATCAGCAGGCAGGATTTCAAAGTTGCTCGCCCCTAGGCCAGAAATCGCATACCTGCCGCCCCTCCCCCGCTATGTGCACATGTGTGCACACTTAACATGTGCAAAAATAAACCAATAGGAGGCTGTGCACACACCCACAAGTCACTTTATAGGGAGAAACAAGAGCTACACTGGGGACAGGAGATTTGAAAATTGGCATTTTCCCCAGTGCAGCTCCCTATTAATGTGGCAAGCAGGCGGCATGCCACCACAATAACTTTGCAGCCATAGGCTTCTGCCATTGTGGCCTTCCCACAAATTCAGGCCTGTTAATCAGGCTGCAGTCTACTAACACCCATATGGCACTGCGGGGAAATTGTTTTAAAAATTACAATGCTGCATAAAGGTACAGATTATGACCCTTGCCCTAAAGGAGTATGGTATACATAGAAGTATCCTCAAAAAATAATCTTTTTTATGTTTTTATTTTTGTTGTAGTTTTTGAATAGGGCTTAGTCAAAAGCCACGATACTTGAATAGAACAAGGTCCGCTTAAATAAATGTAAAAATAACAAGAAAACTGAAGACATGCATTCCATCTGCTATTTTGTTTGCTAAGGTTGAAAAAGGTAAAATAGAAAATATAAAGAATTTTATACATAAAGCGATAGATAGATAGATAGATAGATAGATAGATAGATAGATAGAAGAAAGAAAGAAAGAAAGAAAGAAAGAAAGAAAGAAAGAAAGAAAGAAAGAAAGAAAGAAAGAAAGAAAGAAAGAAAGAAAGAAAGAAAGAAAGAAAGAAAATATTTTCCATTCCATTGATTGATAGTGGTAGCACATCCTTCATAATATAAACATGCTTCTTTTCTAGTATTTATTTATATCAATGACTGTCCTTTCTTCCTTGCAACAGTTAATCTGGATAATCTCACAAAGCCTGCTTGCTTGTGTACTCAATGTAAAATAAATTACAAACAGCTTCCTTGAAAAATAAAGTTCATTATTGAGACCACAGATGGAGTAGGCAATGAAGCTAGAAAATTAAACAGAACATTTTTTCGATGTGCAAAATTCTGTATAATTGTGCTAATTTTACTTGTCTTCCAACATACTTGGCAATAAAACAACTCCCACAAAATGCTGAGCCTCAGAAGTTGTTTATTACCCCATAAAACAAGGAAGCAAAATGATCGCTCAAATCACCAAAATGTGTAAATCGTAGTAGGAAAGATGAGAATGCAGCCAGGGGCTAAACAAGTCAGATGTTACACCTAGTCCCACAGGGTGACATTATACTGTAGTTTAGGTAAAGGCAAGAATATTTCTAGAACAGCTCTTCTGTTTGTATGTTTAAATTGCAGAAATGTAACACATTTACATCTCTAGTTACTGCTAATACACACTGCAGGTGCATCTACAGTATGCGCAGCCAACAGTGACATGGAAAAATACATGTGAATACTGTTTTGCAAAAATATAATGCATATGTAGTATGATTTACAAAATCGACTATTTTTTAATTAGCCCACAAACTAAATTTTGTGTGACACACTTAATATTCTCTAATATTAAGAAAAGTGTTAGCAGAAATAAAGTATTCATCTGACATCTCCTACAGTATTGGCACAACATACATCTTAAAACAACAGTAATTTAAGGGTGTTATTTATCAAAATCTGAATTTTTCTGATTATTTAATTTAAAAAAAGTCCGACCAAACTAGAATCCATGATTTGAATTTATTTGTAATTACAAAAGCTAGATTAAATTGGATCTGGGAAAAAACAGAAAACCAGAATCATACAATTTTTTCAGATCTTTTTCCCTGAATCACGAAATTTTACCTATTACTAGTGATGGGTGAATTTGCGAAAAATTTGCGAAACGGCGATTTTTTTCGGGCGAATTTTCGCGGGTGTTTTGCGAATTTATTCGCTGTCGGCAAATCGCGCAAGGCGAATAAATTCGCCCATCACTACCTATTACCCGTCTGTCTGTCTGTCTGTCTGTCTATCTATCTATCTATCATCTGACATGGTTTACACTAAGCCAGTATAGATTTCCACACAGTCCATCTTGCTACTTATTTACCTTAGTGGATTGTGACTGTTGTGCTAATGAGCCCATGCTTGCAACAACAATTGTGCAAGGCCTACATCATCCATACTGCCCAACCTTTGTATTATAAGCATAACAGAAACAGAAAAAGCTGGTAGGTTTGTAAATATGCTGAATGACAACTTTTTATTCCAGCTTGTTCAAGAACCTACTAGGAATAACTCTCTTTTGGACCTTGTAATAACTAATAATACTGAACTCATCTCTAACATTTGTATGGGTGAGCATTTAGGGAATAGTGATCATAACATGGTCTATAAGGGAGTAACTGAAACACTAAATTTCAGACGTGCAAACTTTGACAGTATAAGGGCATCTCTGCAACATATTAAGTGGGAAATGCAAAGTAAAACCTTTTTGGTTCAATAGAAGCGTTGGTGTTGAGGTGGGTAAGAAAAGACGTGCTTTTAAGGCTTTCAAGTTAGCTAGGACAGCCGAATCATTTATAAGGTACAAGGAGGCCAATAAATCATGCAAAGAAGCTATAAGGCAAGCTAAAATTGATATAGAAAAGGATATTAGAGCTAGGGATGTAGCGAACTGTTCTGCTGCGAACTAGTTCGCGCGAACTTCGACCGTTCGCGTCCGCCGAATGTTCGCGAACGTTTGGGAACGTTCGCATTTTGAGTTCGCGTTCGATTACAAGTCGTTCGACCATTCGACCATTCGAATTCCTTCGACCGCTAAAATCGAACGATTTCCATTCGTTCGAACGATTGTAAGCATTCGATCGAATGAAAAGCATTCGATCGAATGGCTTCGATCGTTCGATTCGAATGAAAACCCTTCGATCGAATGATTAAAATCCTTCGATCCTTCGAATCGAACGATTTTAGCGGGTGTTCGAAGTTCGCAAACTGTTCGCGAACGTTCGCATTTTTTGCCGGTGTTCGCGAACGGCGTTCGCGAACACCAAATCGGAGGTTCGCTACATCCCTAATTAGAGCAAGCAGTAAAAAAAATCCAAAATTATTTTTTAAATATGTTAATAGTAAAAAAATTAAGCAGGAAGGGGTGGGACCCTTACTATCAGAGGGGGTCAGCTGGTTGATGAAAACAAAATAAAAGCGCAGATTCTGAACTCATATTTTTCATCTGTCTACACAAATTAGGAACCAGTAAGTGAAGGTTTCCTTCTTAATAGTCCCAATTCTAGTAATACAACTAATGATGCATGGTTCACACATGAGGAAATTCAAAAGAGACTAGAACATGTTAAGATTAACAAAGGTCTGGGCCAAATGGTATTCATCCCAGGGTACTTAGCGAGCTTAGCTCTGTGATTGCCAAACCTCTTTACTTAATTTTTCAGGATTCCTTGAGATCTGGCATAGTGCAGAGGGACTGACAAATAGATAATGTGGTGCCTCTATTCAAAAAAGGATCCCGTTCTCAGCCTCAAAACTATAGGCCAGTTAGTCTGACGTCAGTGGTAGGAAAGATTTTTGAAGGGTTAATAAAGGATAAGATACTGGTTTTTATAGCAAATCATAATATTATGAGTTTGTGCCAGCATGGTTGTATGCGTAATAGATCTTGCCAGACTAACTTAATTTCTTTTTATGAGAAGGTGAGTAGAGACCTCGATTCTGGGATGGTAGTGGATGTGATTTACTTAGACTTTGCTAAAGCATTTGATACAGAGCCACACTAAAGTTTACTGGTTAAATTAAGGACTGTTGGCCTGGAACATAGTATTTGTACCTGGATAGAGAACTGGCTAAAAGATAGACTACAAAGAGTGGTGGTAAATGGAACATTTTCTAATTGGACCAGTGTTGTTAGTTGAGTACCGCAGGGCTCTGTACTAGGTCTCTTGCTTTTCAACTTGTTTATTTATGACCTGGAGGTGGGCATTAAAAGTACTGTTTCTATTTTTGCAGATGATACTAAATTGTGCAGAACTATATGCTCCATGCAGGATGCTACCACTTTGCAGAGTGATTTGTCTAAGTTGGGAAACTGGGCAGCAAACTGGAAAATGATGTTCAATGTTGATAAATGCAAGGTTATGCACTTTGGCAAAAATAATATAAATGCAAGTTCTACACTAAATGGCAGTGTGTTGGGAGTTTCCTTAAATCAGAAGGATCTAGGGGTTTTTGTAGATAACAAATTGTCTAATTCTGGGCAGTGTCATTCTGTGACTACTAAAGCAAATAAAGTTCTGTCTTGCATAAAAAAGGGCATTAACTCAAGGGATGAAAACATAATTATGCCTCTTTATAGGTCCTTGGTGAGGCCTCATCTGGAGTATGCAGTGCAGTTTTGGACTCCAGTCCTTAAGAGGGATATAAATGAGCTGGAGGGAGTGCAGAGACGTGCAACTATATTGGTTAGAGGGATGGAAGACTTAAATTATGAAGGTAGTCAAAGTTGGGGTTGTTTTCTCTGGAAAAAAGGCGCTTGCGAGGGGACATGATTACACTTTGTAGACATTGTAGACAAATAGCAGGGGACCTTTTTATCCATAAAGTGGATCACCATACCAGAGGCCACCCCTTTGGACTAGAAGAAAAGAACTTTCATTTGAAGCAACGTAGGGGGGGACAGTGAGGTTGTGATGGCTGATTCAGTTAATGCCTTTAAGAATGGCTTGAATGAATTTTTGGACAGACATAATATCAAAGGCTATTGTGATACTAAGCTCTATAGTTAGTATAGGTAAGGGTATATAGAATTTATGTAAAAGTAGGGAGGGGTGTGTGTATGGAAGCTGGGCTTTCATTTGGAGGGGTTGAACTTGATGGACTTTATCTTTTTTCAACCTTATGTAACTATGTAACTATCTAACTATGTAACATATCCTGTTTTTAAATAGAGTACTGCCCTATGGCCGAAATTATTTTAAGGAATCATATTTCCACAGGTTCTCTATTTTTTCACAAAGTGCATTTACTTTTTTGATCTTCTGAACCAAAGCAATCCAAACCCTATGTAAAGAAGCAAACTTGTATCTGAGCCTAATGGGTCGATTATTGACATTCGTAATTTTTTGCTTTCCTGAATCATATTTTTAGCCCTAAAAATTGTGAATTATATCTATTACTCTAAAAACCATAAAAAACTCTAATACTAAACTTTGCTTCTTAAAGCTGGCAAGGGCACGAAGAAGTCAATGGGAGCTGTCCTTTATCAATTGTCAAATCTTTCTTTGCTTTGTGGTTTTAGTGGTTTTCTTTTTTTTTTCCTTTTGTAATTCCACAAAAATTCTTATGCTAACAAGGTTTTTGTATTCTTATTCAGATTTTTTTTTCTTTTAGTTTGCTCTTTTTATATTTGATATTTCAATAACAAAATTACCACATTAGTGTTTTGTTAAAAAGCAAGGTTTTGATAAATGGGCCTCCCCGCCTTGTACTTAGAACTTTTCACCTAAGGAAAAGCAAATATAATAATATATAATATAATAAATACATTGTAACATTTTGTAACCCATTGATTGAGAGTTTTTTTTGTGCTTTATATATTGTTTTGCAGAATTTCCGAAATGATTTTCAATTATGTTTAGCTTTAGCTTATAATTTTAGAGGGTGCTTCCATAGTTCCAGAAGGTGATTCTAGATCTCAGAAAATTTTTGGTAATAAAAAGATTAACCAATATTTGCTAATCTTACTGTACTAAGTTATATCCAGCTTTTCATTAGTAGGGATAAGCAATTTTTTTCAACTGATTCAGATGTGCGTTTTGGAGAATTTTTGTGAATCTGTGCTAGAATTATGCCATGCATTTTGGTTCTCCAGAAAAAAGTGAGAAAAATTTCCTATTGACTCCAATGCATTTACTATGCAAAAAAAAGAATAAGAATGCACCACTACTCCAATGCATTTGGTGTGAAAAAGGCAATTTACTCCAAAAAATTTGGCAAAATCTCAGTGAAATGTCACCATTTTGTAAATTTTTCCATAGTTTCGATTTCGGTTTTTGTTTATCTCATTAATCATTAGTAAACATTGCACTCCCACTCAGTATTGGCAAATATGCCTTCCTATACAGAACCTACAATCAACAATTGAATTGTTAACAGCTTTAAAAGTTTAACCCACATAAATATTAACTGACCTTAAAGAAGAAGGAACGCTACCAAGGCAGTTTATTGCCAATTGATTAGCCACAATTGCGCAAGCTTGAATGCTATATTTATTCTGTAGAATGCTTTACCATTCCTGAGTAAACAGTTCTAGAAGCTCTCGCTGTTTGTTTAGGATAGCAGCTGCCATATTAGCTTGGGAGTCTCTCCCTGCTCACTCATAACTCTGGGCTCAGATTACAGTTGGGAGGGGAGGAGGAAGTAGGGAGGAGCAAACTGAGCATGCTCAAGCCCATGCCCTGAAGGTTTAAGCTGAAAAATGGAAGCTGGTATAGAAGCCAATGTGTACACAATAGAAAAAGAAATCCAGTGTTTCTTTTGACCGAGGACTCCGAGAAGTATTACTTTGAGAGTTTACTGGTATATTTATATCAATCTTTCTGATAAAGCTTACTTAGTTTTGGCCTTCCTTCTCATTTAAAAATATTAAACTAAAATATTCTCTCAAATAGCGATACAGTTTTTGCCTTGCTAACAAGCATTGGGCTAATACTATAATCTGTACATTTATAGCCACCCTTTAAGATCAAAGCTCTCTTTATCTCTGAGCAAGGGTCTTATAGCTATTAAAAAATGTTGCCGCTAAAAATAAATGTTTCTGCAGAATTTATGGCACGGCGAGACAATACCACTCTACAAAAATTTTTGTAATATAGAATTTCACCCAAAGTACTGAGATTCAGGAGTGATAGGCTTAATAAATTGAAACATTTTAGCAGGTTCATCAGTTTATAATTTATTATTCTAATTTGAAGGTGTATATTTGATATTTTGCCATATTTTCTATAAACTTGATATGTTGTTCACAGTAGGGGTTTATAAACAGATTTTTTTTATTATTCATTTGTTTATTGAACTATTTATTGCAGTCCCCTAGGTCTTGTAGTTGCCATGACAGCAAGGTGAAACTATATATTTTAAGTATTTTTAAAGGTATATGGATAGATTTCAGTAGACAAATTAAGTAGTGAATCAATCTGAACTGGGTTACCATGGCAGCATACAAATGGGTTTAGAGACGTGTCTTAAAAAAGCCATTATATTAATCTTGTGTTTTAAATGTTTTTCATGTATTATATTATTGAATGAAGGTTACTATGGCAAACATTATATAGTAGTAATAAGTCTAAAGCAACTTGCTCACTAATCTTGAAAAAGTTTCACCATTTATCCAAACAGCTTTTTTATTTCAACCGGCATTTTAAACACTTAGGAGTATATTTATAAATATTGGAAATTAATATCACATGCAATGTTGCCCATAGCAACCAATCAGATCTTTGCTTTTGTTTTGTAACTTGTAGGTGACTGTTCAAACCTAATTGCTGATTGGTTGGGAAACATCACCAGTTTGTGTTCAGTGTTAATAAATGTACCACTTAAGTGTAATGCACGCACCTACAGCCCTTTAAAATAGTTCCACTAAAATTATTCAGGTAGGCACCAGCTGAAACTCACAATATTCCATGGTACCATGGGTCTCAATGAGAAATGTGTTAGTGTTTCAGGACAGGGAGTATAAACAGCCCAGAGAATATGATAAGGGAATTTTTGGATAGTCTTATGATACTGTCAGAGACAAATAACAGAGATTCTTGAAGGCATTACATTTTTTATTTACACACCCTATTATGGGAAGCTGAAAAACAAAACTTGGAGGACAGAATGCTATGGACATGATCTTGTGTAAGAGGTGTGTGCTCTGCAGCTCTTTCTGTCCAACAGATGAACTACAGTATACTGTACAGTATTATGAAGAAAGCCAATCCTGCCCACCTGAAAGCACATCGTAGCCACACATCTGCTTTTGACATTGTATCATGCTACTTCAAATAAGAATTAGTAAATAAATATCAATAATATCAATAACGAGTAAAAGGACAGTTGAGCTATCAGGATTGCTTAATGACACTGGTAGCAGACTTTAAGCAGGAAAAGGGTCATATTTAAAGTGGGAAAACAGGCAGAGTAGGAGCTAGATGAAGCAGACAATCATACAGAGTTGCCACCTGCCTAAACAAGATGGCCATGCTGACTTGGGAGGTCCTTAAAAGGTATAAGGATCATTGAGTAAAAGTAAAGACAATAATTGCAAATTGCAAAATTGCAGTGGGTTATTCCCAATTGTATTGCTTTGCTCAGGACACACAGAGAGTAGTATGGATCATTGTGGCATTACAGGTTTCCACTCCCACTGTCAAATAAATGGAATGGTTATGGAGGAGCTTCACATAGTAAAAAAAACTCTTCAGAAAGGAACCCACTGGCAGAAAGGTACAAGTGAAAGAATCTGTCTGCTGTTATTCACAGAAGGCAGCAAAAGTTTTCTATTGCCTGTTTTGAATAAGATCATGGCTGTCCAGTGTACATTTTTATTTACAATTTTGCCACATGTCCATGAATGTTTCCATTCATCCAGGTTATGGTATATCTAGTAAAAATAAATCTAGAGCAGCTGGACTTGCTGAGTAATGATTGTAGACTTTCACTACTCATCTGAGCAGTTTCTTCAGAGCTTTTTCAGAAGATTACTCAGCAAGTCCAGTTGCTCTACATTTACTTCTACTAGATATACAATTTTGCCAATTTACTCCCTGCAGCAGAAACATATGATCTAAACAATATACCAACATTTGTGATATATTTTCTACAGGAATCTATAATGCTAACCCTAGTGTACTTTTTTATTTTAGATGCCCAGAGACTTATCAAATGTCCTTATTGTGTAAAGACAATAATACCTGTGACTTTGAAGTTGGGGTGTTCCCAATTTCAATGCTTTGCTCAAGACACAGAGTAGTATGGATTGTTGTGGCAATTCTCTCACTGTAGCAGAAACACATTATCTACAAAATATACCAGCATATTGTTTGCATCTCTACTATTGTTCAATGTTCATCACTTGTGCACTGCAATCCCTTTTTAACCTTTTGCACTTTTATCAATACATTGGTTACTTTATGCATGGATTTGCCTTTAGGGATGTAGCGAACTGCCGATTTGGTGTTCGTGAACGCCGTTCGCGAACACCGGCAAAAAATGCGAACGTTCGCGGACAGTTCGCGAAATTCTAACACCCGCTAAAATCGTTCGATTCGAACGATCGAAGGATTTTAATCATTCGATCGAAGGATTTTCATTCGAATCGAACGATCGAAGCCATTCGATCGAATGCTTTTCATTCGATCGAATGCTTACAATCATTCGAACGAATGGAAATCGTTCGAACGAATGGAAATCGTTCGATTTTTTAGTGGTCGAAGGGATTCGAATGGTCGAATGGTCGAACGACTTGTATTCGAATCGAAAGCGAACTCAAAATGCGAACGTTCCCAAACGTTCACGAACATTCGGCGGACGCGAACGGTCGAAGTTCGCGCGAACTAGTTCGCAGCAGAACAGTTTGCTACATCCCTATTTGCCTTTACAGCACCAGCAGTTTATGGAGACTGGAACCTTTAAGGTTGCTTTCCTTTACTGATATCTAGAGTTTGCATGGAATTTTACTATGTTGTTATAACTGTATCTTAGCTGATGTAGCAAATAAACTTTTTCCATTATAGAGATAGGCTTTTCATGTGTGATTTTATTTCCCATAACACAATAGTTCTCAGATTGGTCTGGCTTGCATTTTAAAATGTTTGTATCAAAAAGATATTTTTATTTTTTCAAGCTGAAAAATTAGATGTGTTATTTGATTCTTGTTAAAGATTAACTGTTATTTCAATATGTATTCAAGAATTTTAAATTTGAAGTGCCCTGTCTTTTCATTTCTGTAGGTTACTTAGGAGGACCCATCTTGGTAGAAATACAATTGGTGTCATCTTAGTTATAGCTTAAAGATACTGGTTATTTATTGATTTTGAAAGGCAAGTGCTACTTTCCAACATATTTGAATTAACTGCTTCAAAGACACATATACTTTTCATAGCAGAGTTGATCTACTTAAATGTTGTTGGACTCCAACTGCCAGCATTTTCCGGCAATATCAAGTGTTAGAGCATCACAGGAGCTATAGTCCTGTAACCCATATACTGTACCTAAAACTGCTTCCCCAAAGTAGGTGCCCTAAACTTAATTACAGTTGTAAGAGAATTCTCCAATGAGAATCATCCTCATCTGTGTTATGTGCAACACCATATTGTTATTTAACATATTGGCACAAGTGTGAATTTTTTTTTTTTTGCCAATATTACACTATACTTTAGAAGGGTGAATAAATTGCTGTTTAATACTTTCAGCAACAATTGCATGAACCTGAGAGCACAGAAGAAGTATAACAGGATACTTTTATATCTAATGGGCCACTGGCACTGGAGGACTTAGATTAAGCAGTGTTTCTTTAAGAATACATTTCTATGGTTGCTGAACTTGTATAATGCCTTAACCATTGATAATATGTGGGAAAATGCTGGGAGTCACTTTTCAAACAACATATGCTATGGAAGTTATACAGTATGTCCTCTTTCATTTCTGTGGGCAAATGTCATGTCCCGATGAAGGTTAGACACAATCTAGAAACTCACTAATATTTTAGCTCTTTTGGCCAGCATACAAACAAACATCTAAGCTGTACTGTGAGTACAGCTGGGTGATGGTTTCCTCCCCTCAAACAAACACAACAATCATATTGAATGAATCATGCAGTACCTTTCATACCATCTGAGTTTCCCTAATGTAATAATTCTATTGATTCATGTAACAGAGAAACTGTATTTTGGTCTAGGAAAAATAAAACTGGAAACTTTGAAAGGCCCTAATAGCTATTTACTTCAACTAAAGTATGCAAGCTTTCATGAATTTTGACAATTTACTGCTGGCATAGACATTCTGATTATATTTCGCATGCATACATGCTTTTGTGAAATAATTTAGAGCCTTGGAGTATGCAGGTGTTTTTTATCCGCCTGCCCACTGTTGCTGTATCCTGCATTGTTATTGAATTTGAGCTGTCGGTAGATGCAAGTTTTTTTTTTCTTTTGGGAGACAAAGATCTCACCACAAAAGTGATAAAGTAATGTGTAACTCCATGGTCATTCTTTAATTCTATTTTATGCTATTAAATGTAGAAAATGGCTTTACTGGAACATAATAAAAATGTAATACAGGTGCATATGTATATATGATATAAATTCTTTCCCTCTATTTGTTTATTTACTCTAATGAATAACAAACATAGACGATATAGAGGTTTTATCATTAGCAAACCCTTTGTCCAGTTCTTGTACCAATTAATTTCTATGATGCACATAAACAAGAATCACTCATGACTAATTATTGAAGAGCTTCTACGGAAAGGTTAGAACAGATAGTGAACAATATCATGTCCCTCTCAAGACCAAAATATGAATAATTTGTGATAAAAACATCAGGTTGCTTAATTTCAGACGCAAAACATATTTCCTGCCACAAACTTTAGAATGACCTGTAGACCCTATCATTACAGTGAATCACTATCTAGGGACATGCATATGGGCTTCCCCTTTCTACAATTTTTTCACACTTCTTGCCTTGGTGCATATTTGTGGGTGTAATGCCAGTGGGCTAATGTTTTGGCTTATTTTTATTGTCAAAAGAAAAAATCCCCTGTGGTCCTAGGCAATATAGTTGTCACAAATGAGGGGCAATCAAAAATCTTTGTTTTACAGCCCCAATGAAAAATGCAAACCCATTTCTCACACAGGCAAGTAAATATAGTTACATATTGCACTTGACAAACTCCTCGCCTCTATGTACTGTATATTACTACACTTTTGTCTGCAACAGCAAGCATGATAGTTGGTTGTATAAAGAAGCAACTTCCTTGTACTGACCAATTACATCACTAAACCTTAAGGCACCTTGAAAATAGAAAAACATTAATTGCAAACTCTCTCTTTGGGCCTTTAGCTGCAGCCAACCACAGTTTTCGACCAGCAATGACATTTATTGCATGGCTATGAGTGAGGGCAGCCAAGCACAAGCAGAACCAGTAGCTTATCTTTTTTCAAGATCACTGACGACAACCACATTTTCTACCTTCTATCTTCTTCCCTTTCCTTTTTTCCTTTCTTCTCTCTGGTTTTGACAGTTTCCAAAACATTTTTTTTTCGACTGCTCTTTTTCTTACAATTTAGTAGTTTTCAGCCTGTAAAGGTCAGGCCATAATATAAAAACTGTTCATGCAGACAACTGTGTAGCCAACCCAAATGCAGTAGGTACTTTTTATCCTAGGGTAAAAGGATATCACAAAATTACATAATATGTTGAATGTCCCATTACAATTTAACATTGACATTACATTAACTTAACCAAAAAAGTTTGCAAATTGCTGGTGTTGGAAACTCCTGCTGCTCCTTTCTTGTCAGTACAGGTCCAAGTAGATCCTTTCTTTTTTTATAGGCAGGTTGTAAATATCTTATGAAAAGTTATATTTTTTGCTGGAAAGAAACAGTTGATTATAAGAGAATTATCCTTTTCATCCATTGTACAGGTATGGGATCCATTATCCAGAAACCTGTTATCCAGAAAGCTCTGAATTTCAGAAAGGTCATCTACCATATCTAATTTGTTAACTGAAGTGCTGCCTGGTTTATAATTATTTATAGTCTCTGTTTTATCCAATTTTTAAAAATGATTTCCACACTAAGATATAATTAATCCTTATTGGAAGCAAAATAAGCCTATTGGATTTATGTAATGTTTACATGCTTTTTTAGTAGACTTAGGGTATAGAGGTCCAAATTATGGAAAGATCCATTATCCAGAAAACCACAGGTCCCAAGCATTCTGGATACCAGTTCCCATACCAGTATTATAATAATAAAAATATGGCACATTACAGTAGTTTAATAATGATATACCTAGAAGTCAGCTTTTCCTGTATGTGGTCTTGGAGGATGCACAGTATGTTCTTCTCACTATTAAAGACATCTTCGTGAAAGTCAGAGAAATGTTTGAAGCAGGTTAATATTTATTTTGTGTCTGGATGTTTGTCAGGCTTAAAAATATCAGGAAATATAAAACTTTTTTTACAAGCAAACTCTTCAGTAAATCTCTACAATGTATTATTCGGTTCCTTGTATTACTATTTGGATGACATTATAATGACACAAAGCAATGTGCTTTGTATAATTAGTGTCACAAACAGCAGATGGACAGTTTTTCATAAAAGCAGTCAAGCAGACAGCAGTACAAATGACCAAGTTCAGTATCAGTGTCTCGTGGCATTAACAGTTTCTGAAAATGTCTAACCAAGTCGTTGTCTGCAGGAATATTCTAGATCAATAACTCCAGACTAAGCACACATACATCTGACAGATCAGATTTAAAAAGGATCTCCGCTTGACCATAGGTGGCTGAAGCATTTGTTCAGTCATTTTGACAGTCCAGACTGTGCTGAAGCAAAGAATTACCTAAAACTCAGACATCTAAGAATTCTGGACTGTAAAATTGCATGCAGGACATTGTTCACATCATTATGTCTATCAATGAAGCAGATAAAAGCCCTGGAGTTGATTTGAGGGGGGGGGGGGTGCTTGTATGTGGAAGATTTTGCTGTGAACAGACAACATGCAGTCAAATGAGCTCTCCATGCAGGTGAAACAAGCCATCCTTAAGCTGCAAAAACAGAAAAAAAAACATCTGAGAAATTGCTACAATATTAGGAGTGACAAAATCTACAGTTTGGTACATCCTGATTGTCACGATCGCTGCCCGGAGCAGGACCAGGAGCTCCGGGCGGCGCAGCTTCCACTTCCGACGCCGCTCCCAAAATGGCGACGCCCATGGCCGCCACGTGGGTAGCGGCGCCGGTGCAGAGACGCCTGCGCGCAAGTGCGCAGGCGCGAAGACGTCACAACGGCGCGACGGACACAGGCGCAGCGTGTCGGTCGCAGACGTGCTGACGCCGACGCAAGGGCGCCAAAAAAACCCTTTAAAAGGACGCCTGAGGCGCCAAGATGGCGCCCGAAAATAGGATCTCGTTCCTGAGAAGATTCCTGGGTTTCCTGCTCCTATTCCTGTTATCCCAGAGGATATTCCTGATTGATCTCTTGTTATTGACCCCCTGCCTGGACTTTGGACTCTGTTTGTATTCTGCCTGCCTTGTGACCTGTTGCCTGAACTCCATTACCCCTTCTGCCGAATCCCTGGATACCGCGATCCTGATCCCTCCTGAGGGGCTTCCTCCTAGATCCGGACTACTCCCCCAGAGGGAACTCCCGGTTCCCTGACACTGATAAAGAAAGAAAGCACTGGTGAACTCAGCAACGCAAAAAGATCTGGATGTCCATGGAAGACAAGGAGATAGGCATATCGATATTCAAGTCTACCATAAAGAGAAGACTGCATGAAAGTAAATACAGGGGTGCACTGCAAGGTGCAAGCCACTCACAAGCATCAATAATAGAAAGGCTAGATTGGACTTTGCTAAAAACATCTTAAAAAAGCCAGCACAGTTCTGGAAAAACATTCTTTAGACAGATGAAATAAAGATCAACCTCTACCACAATGATGGCAAGAAAAAAGTATGGAGAAGGCGTGGAACAGCTCATGATCCAATACATACCACTTCATCTGTAAAATGGTGGAGGCAGTGTGATGGCTTGGGCGTGCATGGCTGCCAGTGGCACTGGGACACTAGTGTTTATCCAGCTGAATGCAATCAAATTGATTGGGAGGTTTTTCATAATACAGATGGACAATGACCCAAAACATACAGACAAAGCAACCCAGGAGTTATTAAAGCAAAGAAGTTGAACATTCTTGAATGGCCAAGTCAGTCACCTGATCTGAACCCAACTGAGCTGCATTTCACTTGTTAAAGACTAAACTTCAGACATAAAGGCCCACAAACAAACAGCAACTGAAAGCCGCTGCAGTAAAGGCTTGGCAGAGCATTAAAAAGGAGGAAACCCAGAATCTGGTGATGTCCATGAGTTCAAGACTTCAGGCTGTCATTGCCAGCAAAGGGTTTTCAACCAAGTATTAGAAATGAACATTTTATTTTCAGTTTTTTCATTTGTCCAATTACTTTTGAGCCCCTGAAATGAAGTGATTGTGTTAAAAAAAGGCTTTAGTTCCTCACATTTTGTATGCAATCTTTTTGTTCAACCCACTGGAATAAAAGTCTGCAATTCAACTGCATCTGAGTTGTTTCATTTAAAATTCATGGTAATGTACAGAACTAAAATTAGAAAAAAAAAAGGTGTCTGTCCAAATATTTATGGACCTAACTGTATATATATATACCACTATGTGGACTGTGGACATAAAGCAGGACATTAGCACTGCAATTATTACATGACTTACAGAAAGCTCCAATTTTTGTGTATGTTTATGATTAAATATTTAATGGCATTATCACTGTTGCAAGAGGGTTAGAAATCACCAGTGCTCAGTCTAACCTATGTCTATGCTAGAAGCACCAATATACTAGTCTAGCAATATCTGGGCTGGATTCTTAAAGAAACACGGATTGATGATTATATCTTGGATGTCTAGTTTGATGAGTCCTGGGGTGCACATTTTATACAATGTATTAGTACTAGTACTAGCAACATTTGTGTAATGCACAGTTGATCAACATGATAGGCTATTTATGTAAAGTTAATACAGGCAGTCCCCTGGTTACATACGAGATAGGGTCTGTAGGTTTGTTCTTAAGTTGAATTTGTATGTAAGTTGAAATATATACTTTTACTTATTAAATGCAACTTAGACAGATGTTTGACATCATAGTATTTAATTTTACCTTTCTGTGCATATTTATTGTTACCATTCTGTTCTCCACAGTAGAAACACACACCAGGGAATTGGGGCAGGTGGTTTATTAAAGCTAAATGCAAATAAAAGCCAAGCAAACCATAGTATGTTACTGTAATAGCCCCCACCTGTAAATGTGAGTTGTATGTAAGTCCGGAGTATGTAACTCGAGTACTCCCTGTACTATAAATCTGGTAATGCACTCCCAGTGTTTGATTCATTGTAGGGTTCTTCTCAACAGAGAAATGGTACCGCCAAACCATACAAACTTCACAAGCCAGCAAATTTTTTTTTTACTCTGGAGAACCTCATCAAGATCAAATAATTTGTTTATTTTTGTACTGCACTTGATAAGGTTCTCCAGAGTGGAACATTTTTGCTTATCTATAAACATTATATAGGAATAGGGCCTATGAAAATGGAAAACCCATTAACCAGAAACTTCCAAAAGGCCATCTCCTAATGAGTCAATTTTAAGCAAGTAATTATCTTCTTTTTAAAAATAATTTCCAAATAAAACAGTATCTTGTAGGTGATGGTAACTAAGCTGCATGCATCCATACAGTATGAGTAGAACACTATACTACAGGTATTCTTTTTTTTTTTAAATGTAAATGTTTTAGTAGCCTTGATGTATGGTGATCCAAAGTATGTAAAGATGCAGATTTTTAAACTCTTTTGCAGTGTCTGATAAGCTTTATGCTGTCATGTTTGCAGTTAAATCTAATTTTAATATAATCAAATACTCCTTGCTGCATACATTTTACTTTGTGTTTGTTTCCCTTTTAATTCCCACTTTGTGATAAACAGTGTTAATAATTAATCAGTATGACACATTTGTTGAAAATTATGGATTCCATGAGTTAATAAATTCATTTGATGTCCTTTTTTAAATGTAACATGCATCAGATACATCTGCTAGGCCAATATGTAAATAGTGCCAAATGGTAATATTTTGTTTTTAGCATAATATAATATATCCAAGCACAAGAGAGGCAGAGACAAGGTATCCATGATACCCACAACAGAACTGAAGATGTGTATATGTGTGAATGCTGATTTTTGCATGGGTGTGTCAACATGGATTTGTATGCAGCAAGTGAAAATCTGTGACAATTTTCCAGCATAAATGTATATTTGTTTTAACTATTTATTACAATCCTTTTTAGTCTAAACTGATAATTACCCAGGTTTAAAAAACATTAAAATACAGTATCTTGTCAGTGCTGTATTTGGGTCCAATGTTGCTCAAGGCTTTTGTCATCCTTCCCTCCTGAATTGCATTCTGATCACAGAAGAGGGGGTGTCAACCTTCCCTTATCTATGCCACGGAATTTAGCCCCAAGAGTCTTTTGCGAGCAATATGTTTTCTATATAGGCACCCAAGGGTTGTCCCCCTAAAACTGCTGCTCTAGGAACAGGACCTCTGTAGAGAAAATCCAGCCTTGTGTATTGCTTTCACTGGAAAATGCTGCAAAATATCTCAGTCCAGTTTAGTCCTTAATTTATTACAACTCATCAAGTCAATTGTTATTTGAGCCAAAAGAGATCATTAATGAGCCAAAAGGACAAACGTTAATGATAGGCTGTGTGAGGGGGGAGTGGCTAGTAAAGGGGTTGCAGGGAGTTCCACTTTCTCTTACATTTCTGGCAGCACAGGGAGGAACATGGTGGGGGAAATTTATATTCTACTCACCAGATGGCTAAGAAAGAGATTGCAGAGTTAATCAAGGGCTTGGCGCAATGGGCAAGATAATATGGCTCCAACTGGTTGTGGTCCCAGCTTGCTGGATTGCCTAATGGGCAGTCTGATCTCCAGGAGACCGCAAGAACTGGAGTTCTGAAGTGTGCGGAAAATTGAAACACACATCCAGTGCTAATCCAAGCAGGAGTAGTGCAGGAGAGGGTGTGCTGGATCACTACCCCCACCATAGCTGTTAGTTGCAGCCTTCTATTGAACAACTGGTGGGTGGAATCAGAAGTGGGATAAGGCTGTTCAAGAAATTAGTTGAACAGCTGGTGGATCAGGGGACAGCCTGGGGGTGATTCCTCCAGGCACCCCGCCAGCCTCCAGGCCAGGGGCTTATGGGCTTGCTTCTGCTGCAAGGATGGGTAGAGTCTCATGATCTCAGATGATCTATACTGCAGCCAGCACATTTATACGTGTGAACTAGATTACACTTAAGTGAGCACTTGAGAAAGGAGGTTGTACCTCCGAAACATCTCAATAAACCACAAGTATTTTGCACAATTGCCAAAGTGTGTGCCATCTGATTTTCTATGCAGCCAGCACAGGCTGTTTCAGGTGGTGAATGTCAGGATAAGCCCAGGATCGATCCCTGGTTTCCTGGGTTCTGGACACGGCACCTTGCCAGATGAGCCACCAGGGGCTCTTGGGGCTCATCATGAACTCTTGTTGTTACTTATGTTATCTGCCTGTTCACAGTTTGTTCTTCTGTTCCTCCCTATTCTCCACCCACCTCGTTTACCCTCATGTGTTCCCCATTCCCAATTACCTGCCCTTTATTAACCCCGCCCTGAGCTTTGCTCAGGGCTGAGTCATAAATGTTTCTGTGCTGTTGTATCCTGGATCCTGTGCCCTAAATGCTTTGGACTTTGATTACCTTGTTCCAGAAATCCTTGTTTCCTGTGTGAGTACCCCATTACCTCGTATCCCGTGGAACCCCTGTTTTGACTTTGGCCTGACCCTATCTTCACCTTGCCCTTCTTGCCTTTGTTTACCCTTTTGTTGCTATTAAATCATCGTTTCAACCCTGCCCATGCCTCCTACCATCTTTGGCTACACCCCAGGGCTTCCCCCATATCCGCTCCCCAGGGAGTGGCTCTCCTCGATCACCCTGGTTCCCAGCGGTGATCATTACAGTGAGCATGTGATGGTGCAGCGTGCAGTTGGTGGGCTGCTAGTAGGGCTACAGGAGCTGATTCCTGTGTTGGAGTCTAGGGGGTCAATATCAGTAGGTGGTCTGCAGCAAAGGCACACCACAGAGGGGAAAAAATTAAGCAGGTGTCCATCTGATGTGGAGGAATGCATTACTTTAGCTGGTGAAGGGAAAGTCAGAAAGCAAACCAGGAAAGTGGCAGCACTCCTATGAGGGGATGGAGCAGTTACTAGGTAGCTATAACAGCCAGGAGGATGCACATCTTTTGAAGGCTTATGAGACAGTTTTCAAGGAGAAGGAAACCTTTTTGGTGCAAACCCCCTCCCCAACATAGGCCACCACCTCTCATATTCTTAGGGGTGAATAAGGGCCTTAGCAAAGACATTGCCACTGTTCAGTCTATGTCATTTGACAATGTGGTGGCCTTGGTCTAGAGCGCAAGGAAGGAGCATTGTCCAGTTACAATGGCAAAAGAGTTCTGGTTGAAGGGGCCTCTGGACCTTTTCTAATACATAGAGACAGAATGTCCTTGACTCATAACCTGGGTTATTGGAGACTCATATATCTACTGGTCACATTAAGCAAGATTGCACCATTCTTTTGGAGTTTGCATCAGAGCAAGTTTTTACAAGGTGGTTTGGGATTCATTGTACAGTATATGTTGGGAGTAAGCCTTCAATCCATTCATCAATTGCTGCCTGCAGTCAAGGCTAACTAACTATATTGAAAACATTTTTTATTTTGCACAGTCTATCTATTTACCCAGTTTTTATTTTTATACTGAACAATTCCTTTAAAAAATTAAGCTAAAAAATACAAATCACCAACATTTTCCCATAAATTTAAGTTTAAAAAAATTTAAATTTAACAACAGATAGCTACTAAATATTGTACACACAAAAACAACTTGCATGTGCTTGTACTTGATGTACCAGTAAATTAGTGGCTACTTTTGTAAATTGAGCACAAGTTGTGGCACAGGTTTTTCTTAACACCAGTTTCCCTTGTGTTAGTCTCTCCTGTACTTGCATATTGGAATTAAAATACTGTACGTTGTACCTTACAATGTACAATCCATGATTTACTTGCCCATCAGCCACAGTACACCAGCTTCTTGGTATTCACCCTGCTGTGACCAGGGGACCTCATGCCGAGCTGGCCCATTACAGACTTTAATTATCTATCCAGAGCCCAAATTCACCCTAAATCCAGAACCAATGCTAAGCACCCAGTTCTTGGCTCTTGCTTTTGCCTTTAACATCTGCCTTTCACCTCGGGAGGAGCCCTCGGCCAATCGGATGCCGACAGGTCTTAATAAGAGAGATGCCAAGCGAAGGGTTCTGGATGAGCAAAGGGGCACGACTGGAAAGCAAAGTCTTTTGGGCAGAAGGTCGCAGTACAAGGCGTAGGCAGAAAGCGGAGTCAAATCAGGCTGGGTCGTGGCAGGCAGCATACAAGCGGAGTCAAACAGGCAAAGATCAAACCAGGAGATCAAACAGAAGGGTTTCGGATGCAGAAGTGTCGTTACCAGGCAGGGTCAGGATATAGAAGTCAGAATTGTCGGGAGCAGGCAGGGGTCAAAAACAGGCAATCAGATCACAGAATACTGAAGCTTAGAAAGCCCAGAGGCACCAGGAACACACAACGTGGAAACCTATAACGGGCAGTGAGAACCTGTATAATGGCCCTTTAAATATTTTCAAACTTCGCACCATTGCGTGTTGACGCCAGTGCGCATGCAACAATAAATTGGGAGAGATGCGCCGTGCAGGAGGCATGACGGCGAGGCGGGCACCACTGGACCACCAGGGAGGTCTGTTGTTACACTGGTTCTGCTGCTACTTTTACAATTTCTTCCCTGGTAGAGATATCACCACACTCCCCCAGCTTAATTTAGCCAGGTAATGTTCCCCTTATCTTCCTGTCATAAAACCCTTCTGCCCATACAGACTGCAGAGGGTCTAATCTGGACTACAGTTTATACAAATTTTAAATTGGTTTAAGTTTTGTGGCATTATTAACTTTATTTTGCTGGAGTTAAAGTGGACCCATCACCCAGACACAAAAAGCTGTATAATAAAAGTCCTTTTAAAATTAAACATGAAATCCACAATCTTTTTTTATTAAAGCATTCATAGCTGTTGTAAACTCATTTAAAATCTCATCTGTCAATCAAATATTGCCTGCCCCTCCCCTATGCCTTAGGCATTGAGGCGGGGCAGGCAGTCACTTTCACTTTCTATTCAGCACTAGATATCACTGCACTCCCCACTTCCCCCCTCTTTCTTTACCAAAAATTGTACGAAGCTTTGTTTTGTAAGATGGTGTATTTGCATCTCCTACACTCATTACACTCATTTTGATTGGTCAGAAATATATTTTTCAGGCTCTGTAAATTTATGAAAACTTTAATATGTAAAGATCATGTCTTTTATATACTGAATGCCGGTGACACATCTAGTTTCTGCTCAGTATCTTTCCTTCTGGCATGCCTTAAGGACTAGAGTTGAGAAATTATGTTTTAAACTTTTCACTTTTTGTAGTTTTTAAGATTTAGCATAATAATTGCAAATGAAAATGTACATAAGTGTTCCCACTTGAGTTTCAGCTCTGTACAAGGCTGACATACTATAGTCAGTTGTATTCATATTATAAAGCCCTTTAGATTTCTCTGACTTTAACATACTCTGATATAGTGCTCTGAATTATTCCTTCTCTTAAAAGAATGTCTGTAATGTGGAAATATCAAAAGCATCAACTGTTTTAACAAAGTATTCATTATGCCAGCTGTCAGAATATCTTCTTGCTGTTTCAGACACTGGGGATGTAACATAGATACACTCAAAGTGTAACTACAGTAACAGCAACTTTTAAATTTAAAAAGGCTCACAGTCAAGTCTTCCACCCTTAATAACTTACCTGAATCTTAAAATCTATGGTTCTGGTTGTCAAATACCTAACTGCCATAGTCTATGTTTCCCATTTTGCTCTTTGATCCTTGCCTGGCTGTGGCCAAAGGGTTAATGGATATTAACAAAATGTTCATTAATTAACAATAGAGTAAATCTTACACTTACTTGAAGTTAAAAGGAAATTAAAGTGAGTACTACCTCATATACTCCCTGCAGATGTCCCCCTCTCGACTCCTGAATTGCACCAAACACACATTTGCAATAGTGATGTGCGGGCCGAACTGATACCCGCAGGGTTACCCGCGGGTCGTGTGGGTTCAGGACAACCTCACTTTTCCTCTTGCGTCTCTTGGACAGTTGCGGGTTGAGTTCTTCTGCCTGCTCTCCCCACCCGTGAGCTAAGACTGCCGGCTTCCGACTTCTGGCTTCCTGTTTTGTAGACTCGTGCCTGCCCAGCCCCTTTTATGATGTCATCAGCAGGGTGGCGGTTGTATTAATGGAGGGGGGAAGACTAGTGTGGGCGGGTGCAGGTCAGGCGAGTGCGGCTTGAGTTTTTCTCAACCCGACATCACTAATTTGCAAATATAGCTCCACTCCACCATGCCTGCTCCACAGATGTCAACCAACCACATTTCAGGAGGGTGACAAGTTCAAATTCCTCTTCACCCAAATGGTGACATAAAAATAAGATTTCAAACAGACCCAGAGTGCATAATTATCACTCAAATGGGTTTAAATGACATCTCTGTAGTAGTATTGTCTACGGCCATCGGTTAAAAGACATCTCTAGGATGGTTGCTCAACCATACTGAACTATGATTTATTAAAACTTCAAACGTCAGCATACCCCAACATATTACAAAGGATTAATGTATGCTGGGAACTGCAGTCCAGCAAGTAAGGTGACCATATAGCTTAAAGTGTTAGTCAGTCACTTTTAAATTAACTTTTAGTATGATGTAGAGAGTGATATTCTGAGACAATTTGTAATTGGTTTTCATGTTTTATTATTTGTGTTTTTCTGATTTATTTAGCTTTTTAATCATCAGCTCTCCAGCTTGCAACTTTAGCAATCTGATTGCTAGGGTCCAAATTACCCTAGCAACCATGCAATGTTTCAAATAAGAAACTGGAATATGAATAGATGAGGGTCTGTACAGAAAGATGAATAGTTCAATGTAGCAATAACAATACATTTGAATCCTTACAGAGTATGTGTTTTTAGATGGGCAAATAATTTAAAAACTTTAAAAAAAATGATTCTTAGGGAGCTAGGAACCATTGTGGGACAGTTCTATGGATGGTTTAGTTGCCCTTTAACAATTTTAATTAGACATGCTTAATAAGAACCCTCTTGTCTTACTCCAAAAATATAAACTAAGCCATTCTCTGGAGAAAGCTAAATTATTTGAAAAATGAATATTGACAGACAACTTTGCATAAGATATAATAATGCAGATAACTGAGTAATGTGTCTAGAATCCCTTGCTTTTACCTGTCTGTCACCCATTTTCCATGTGTAACATCTGATACTATGGAAGAGAAATGCTTTTTATAATTGTTCATTCATTTCAGTAGAATATGTCATAAACTGGCAAACAGAAAACAAGCTGTCAAAAATATGATTAGATAAACTTTCTTAAATAGGATACTTTGGCTGAACCCCCTGACTTAGCATTTGACATAGATTATTATCTTATTCTATAAGTCTGGTAATTGCAAACCTACTTATAACTTTTTATTATCATAATGCCATGTTACCAGAATGTGTGAAAGCAAATAAAAAAACAGCATCCCTGTCTCATTATAATTTGCTGCAACCTTTTGTCCACTTCTGTGAAAGACTGATAATCTAAGTCTCAAGGAAAAGGGCTTTTTAGGTGCTAATTCACTAAATGGCAATTTTTCGGCAGTACACGACCCGCCACTCTTCGCGCCACTTCGTCAGGAGCAAATTCGTTACCACTACGCTAATTCACTTCAATGCAAAGTTGCATCTCTGTAGCCGAACGCTAGCGAAATTTCAGTGCAAGCATTTTATAGCGATCTTTCGCTATCGCTCAATTCTGCCTAGCAAAACTTCGTTAGTAATCTTACACTTAGGTCAATTTGAATAGGGTGGGTACTATCAGCACCTGGTGCTTTTAATTGTAACTTAATCAACATTAGTGTATAAATAAACATCAGCTATTTTAACTTATATTTAAGATGTTTCCTTGCAACTAACACGTGAAGTGAAACATAAAATGGTTTTAACATACAAATATACCAGAAACAATAGATGTTTTTGTACATTCTGTCAATTCGTGTATATTCTGTCAAGACAATGGATATACATCAACCTGCCACAAAAATTAGTTATCCATATTGTACTGCTGGAGCTATTTAAAGGAAAACAAAAAAATTATTTTTTACTAGAAAATAAAACACATAGAAATATTTTTGTTATTATGATATACTGTAAATACATTTGACACATACTGCTAAAACAATAATATAAATTCACAGTTCAGTATGTGGTTAATCTTCTAATACTTTATATTTTATTTATAAACTTTCTGAAAAGTGAACCCTAGATGCAAGAGGATTCTCCACTGAGAATCTTCCCTGCTTTGTTTACACTCGACGTTTTCTTCTTGTTTTTATATGAGCATCACCAAAGACATAAAACATTTTAGCTCTGTTTCACTCTGAACACCTACACAAAACTGTATCCTTCTTCAGAAGTGTAATATTAAAATGTAACAATGGAAAGCAAAAAGTGTACTATAATCTCAATATGTTAGATAATGAATGACTGCGGGAGTAGGGATGATTCACATTGGAGAATTCTCTTTTATAAGTAATGAAGTTTGGGTTACTATCTTTGAAGGACTAGGTATTGCAAAAGATAGCCTTTGATAAAGGATTACAAAGAAGAATTTCTTTTGTACAGTGGTCTCGGGCAAAAGAAATTTGGCCTGAGTTAGATTTGCAAATCAGAAGGACCCCGTTTTCTGAGACAGAGAAGGGAAATTACTATTATTAAATACAGTATTTTGCAACAAGCTTAAACTGCTTAACAGTCAATGAGCCAGTGCAGGAGGAGCAAAGCTATGTTTGAAATGCGAAATAACTGATCGCATTGGAAATAGTTGTACACAGGGGGGCCTAATTATTTTTTTGATTTTATTAGATACATTTCAATAAACTTGTTTTTTTTTTTAAAAATGCACTCGTATATATGAATCCTGCAAAACTGCTGGTGGGCTGCAAGTGTGCCTTTCATGACCTTCTAGGCCTATTTATCAAGCTGTGTAAAAAGTGGAGTGATGGTCAAATTAATTCACAAGGCATGGATTTGCGCCAAATTTAAGCATTTCGCCGCCCACTGTTTTTGTGAAACTGCATCAAAAATTTACTGGCGAAAAATCCGCAGCGACAAAAAAAATTCATCACGCGTCAAAATTGGTGCACGCATTAAAAGTTGTCGTGCATCAGAATTATTTGGACACCCATTGACTTTAATGCATTTGGACAAAATAGTCACTCGTATAAAAACTGTCACTCGTGTCAAAAAATGTTCATAATTTTTTTGGCCTTTTCGCACATTATTCTGCGAAACTGGAGAGATTTGCCCATCACTAATTACCAGTGATGTTGCCCAGAGTAACCAATCATTGATTTGAATTCAAAAGTTAGAGAACAAAAGAGCAAACATCTGCTTGCTCAGGTAGAGAGAAACTCCACTTGATTGGTGCAAAGGACAGCAGGAATTAACCCTTATCCTTGCTGGATGGGACAACCTTAGAAATCCTAACAATGACCAATACATTTTTTTTTTAACTGACTTTCTCAGTGGGGAGGGGGGCTGGGTGCCAGAGCACCATGGTGAATTTTTACTTATAAGAACTGCAAAACCAATTATGGTAGGCTTAATCGATATTATATTAAATGTATACAATGTAAGATTTTTAAGAGCAACCATTATTTGAAATTTTAATAAAAGGGTTAAAGTATGCTGGGAGTTAGTGCAAAAATATTAGGGTGGAGTAACACTGCAATGGAATGTAATGTCTCATTTAAAACAATGGTGTTATATAAAAGCCACTGACTAGGGAATATAAAAATCTATTTTCAGGGCTGAATCTGATCTGCTTGACAGCGGCACCATTTTATACGTTTCCTACATTTTTAATATGTCCTTTTTCATATTGTTCTGATTAATGTCAATACCATCTTACAACAGATATTAATTCAAATTCATAAAAATATGATTGTTTACAGCTGAATCTTTTCTCATAGGGAATTGACTGTTTTTTTTCATAACACTATCCTCTACTATAGCCATCTTTTCAAACACAAGATTCTAGAGTTTCGGCTTCCAGAATATAATTAATTTGCTCTCTAATTGCTGCAATTCCCAGATGAAACTGAAAAATAATATATATATGGGAAAGAAAATAATAACTAGTTTGCTGTGGCTGGGGATGTTGCGTTAACAGACCATACTAATAATTTACAGACAAGCTTACAATGGTTCTCTTGGTTTGGTAACCACCGCAACACCTTTCAAAGGCTCCTTTGGCTTTCGAGAAACAGTGCATCGACTGATGAATGACCCTCACTATACTTTGTGATCCATCATAAATCATTTAAGAAAACAGCAAGCAGTTCGAACAATTTTGTAAGTTCAATGGAAGCCTATAGTTTTTATCAGTTCTGTATTTATTGTAATGGTAGTATTACATTCAGCCGCGTAAAGTACATCTAAATGGCTTTGAGCAAAAATGAAAAATAGTTTTCAATGTAGCCTTCCAATATGACCTTTTGAAGGAATTATAAAGATGATGGCAGTATTGAACATCGATTGTATATAATGTTCCTTTAAAACCCATAAGTGGCCTTTACGTATTAGCAAATACTGCCCAATCAGAGTCAACAGTTGATACAGGGCACATTTGCTGAAAAAAAAGCTCTCTCTGCTTGTTTACTCAATGAGAGATATACAATACATTGGGGGTACATACACAGAAAAGCCAACAAGTGATTCTTTGTATACCCGCCTAGAATGTTCAAGCATATGGTGAGTGCCAGCCCCATGGTGCTTGGCCAGTTAGCTTGGAAACATCTTACAGAAGCTTTACAACAAAGCATGTAGCTCTTTGCTACGAATGTGTAGAGACATTGTTGCTTCTGGAGTCAGAAGCAGTATTGCTCTTCCAATTGAACAAAGAAGAGCTGTACAAACCTTAGAACTGCAACCTTCTTTGTACATACCCAATAAAATATATTTTTTTCTGTGCTTTGTGGCAGAGTTAACCAATTAAATAATTACTTATTCACCTGTTTTACTATTCCTTGCAAACCCCTGGCATAGCCACTGTAGACATGTTTTCAACTATTTTCTTCAAGGTCGTCTATTATTGTATCTGCTTTGAAGAAACAAATTCAAACAACAGATTGACGTACAATTTAAAATCCTACAATAAAAAAGTCACACACTGAAATACATAAATGTGAAATACATAAAAAGTAAAAAAAATTGCACGTCAAAAGGTAAGAGTTGTTATGTATCCTTGGATCCTATGCAACCACCTTTCATACAAATCATGGCTTATAAGAAATATAAGCTAGTTGTTAAATTTAGTAAAAGAAAGTTTTACAGTATATTTATTTTTTTCTCTTAGGGGGTTATTTATGAAAGTCCGAATTTATTTAAAAATTTTCTGCTACAAACTCCAATCAAATCCGCTCAGGTTTTCTACGCTTATTTATTTTTACATTTTCCCGAAAATTTGCTTTGCGGAAAAACTTTTTCATCCGATTTCCATGATTTTTTCGTAATTTTCACCCGAAAACTTTGAGATATTGGGGTATCATTAAGGATTTTTATTTAAAGATCAAATTTTCAACCCTCACTAGGGTCATTGTCAAGATACTAACACCAGAAATATACAAAGACTTAACCTAAGCCCCACCCACTAATCACCCTAACCATTTGCTATAGCATACAGTAGGTCAGTCATAACCATCCCAGAGTGCTCTATTGTCTCAAGTCAATACAGTGTCGGACTGGCCCATTGGAATACCAGGAAAACTCTCGGTGGGCCAAGGTGTCAGTGGGCCCTCCTGCTTCTAAACATTAGGCCTATTTCATGGTCATTACCAATTTCTATGAGAACAAAGAGGATAAATAGATGGATTCATAGATTATAATATAAAGAATAGGAGAATAGAGGTTGAGTGAGGAGAGGAAGAATAATAGTATTGAGAGTGGGCCCCTGGTCTAAGGTCTTTGGGTGGGTCACCGGTGTCCCAGTCCCACACTGTGTGGGGGCCCCCAAGGTAACAGTCTCAGTGGGCCCAGGACCCCCAGTCAACACCTACCAATTAAAACACAATAAATATAATAGATATGATACACACACATCCCAATTTGTATCCTTGAAAAATTTCCACCTCTGCTAGGTTCAGTTGCTAAGTCAATACCTACAAAACAAAAAGTACTGATCCTTAATTATTATAAAGGGTATATCTGTCTTACCATTAGCAATAGCTGTTCTCAATGCTGAGCCTACTTCCCTATGCATTCTCTTAAAGAAGAGCTAAAGCCCAACTAAATAAGCAGGCTAGACATGTTGTACATTATGATTATGCCCCAGTAGCTCCCCATCTTCTTTTCTGCTGATTCACTACACATGATCTGTGCTGCTATCAGTTACTGAGCTTAGGCACCAACACAGAATATACTGCATATACAGAATAGAAAAGTCACAATATAAGCCTGATTAGTATTAAACACAGATAATTACTACATGGCAGCTCAGAAACCAGTGCAATTAGCATCAGAATATAATAATCAGCCCTTTAGCATCAGTTCATATTACAGACAAACCTCATTTTCCACTTCTAAATTTGTAATGACCCCTAAGCTTAGCTTCTCAACAGCTGCTCAGAGCCCACTGAACATGTTGCAGACACTTTTCAAGATGGTTACCCCCTGTTACAAGTTTGAAGTCCTGGATCATTGCTGCTATTGAGATGCCGAAACTTTAGGCTGGTACAATAAGTTCAGTATGTAAAATATGACATCATATTAATTTTTAGGGGTTAGTTCTCCTTTAAAGTATATTCCCTATAAAATTGAGTATGGTTCTTTCTTACAATTTCTGGTTAGTTGAAGTAAAAAGTAGACCTCGCCAGATAATTATAAGATGTCTTTCTAACTTTTCCCCGTCCAATGTATCAAGCTTCCATTTCAAAGATTGGATCAAAGTGGTTTTTAAAGTTATCAATGTGATCAATAAACCTTTTTCATTCCTCAACAACAAGTTGCAGTTGTATTAAGGATTGGAGATTTGGTGCTCAACTTTAGTGCTTCTCTCCTGCAGAATGTAAACAATAAACATCTATTGTTCCTCAAAAATAAATTCTTCAAAAATAAGGGCCGGTGATTGTTTTCTAAGTAGCAGACATGGTGTTCAGCTTAATTTGTCCTCTCTTGCAGTATGGACAGTTCTTGGCATACTGACCCAGATATTCTACATTTTAGTCAAAAGGCACACTGTTATCAGCGATCAGTAATCACTGTTTTAGCAGAGGTCATTTCTTGAGTTGTTAATTACAGCAATTAAGGGCTTAGAGTTCAGACTGAAACAGAGACCAAGCCTAGTGTTTTTGGCCAGAATAAGGACAGAGGCACACAGTCAGATTCGGGGAGATTAGTCGCCCGGCGACAAATCTCCTCTTCTTCAGTGAGACTTATCTCCCGAACTGCCTTTCCCTGCCTTCCCGCCGGCTAGAATTAATATTGCTGGCGGGATGGCACTCTGAGTGCTTCGTTTTCCGGTCGCCTAAAGTTTCCTCTTGAGGCAACTTTGGGTGACTTCGGAAAAAGAATAGCTCAAAAATAATCCCCCACTACCTGTTTATAGGACACTATTGATAGATAACATGGTAGGCGTTTTCACATCGTAAAAAACAAAGAACATGGGACCACCCCTTCAGAAATGAAGAGCAGAATTTTCACTTGCAATGCCGATAGCCAATGAGGTTGGAAATGTTATTGTCTTTTGAAGGGGCTTGACTATGCCTTTAATTCTTGTTTCATATATTAATTTAGTGTTTTGTGCTTGTATTTTAATGGAAAACATCAGTTTTGCCTAAAGCTTAAATATCATATGTGAGCTTGTTAAAAACAATATGATGACATTGTGCAAGTCCCCTTTTCATATAAACCATTATGATATACAGTAAATAAAATATAGATTTTGCGTTAGTGTATCATATCTAGATTTTCTCATAAAACGTTTGCATTCCCCAGGGCATACTCATTCACTATAGTATATCATATCAGTAGTACTCCTAGCCATTTATGCAATGGTTTATAATTCAACTACATTTTGCCATTCTGCCTTGGAAACAAGCTTGGGTAGCAACAATCTCCACTACTCAATAAGATGTTTTTCTTTCAGTTTTGTCCTCTAGCTAGGTTTTTCTATTTGTGTAAAAGCAGAAATACAATCAGAAAAGTCAGATTTTTCCATAAATATAAGTAAAAATAAATAAATTATATTGTATTACTTTATTATTCACTTATTATTCTGTATTTTTAAACTCATTAGGAGTTATGTACAGGGCTCCCTCAAGCCAATGAGCACTGTACTTAATGCTTATAGGGTTATTTACTAAAATTCAAAATGTATTTAATTTTTTAAATAAAAAACCACCACCAAACTCCCATACCCAATTTTACCTCATTTATTATTAAAAAGCTTGATTTAATCGGTTCGGGTAAAAATGCAATAAAAACGAGCGAAAACCTGAATTTTCAGGCTAATTCCAGCACAGACCACAGAAACTACAAAATAGGATAGGGACCTCTGACATTGATTTATACAACCTCAGCAGGTCCAAGATTTTTGGATTAGGGGTTTAAAAAAAAATGCCTAACCAGAGTTTAGTAAATAACCTTAGTGTCACATTCTATCAATGCTTAGAATCACATTCTATCAATGCTTGATGTCAATGCTTGTCATATCACATGCATTTGTGCCTAGCCATGGTTAATAGAGAGAGTTGTCCTAGAGGATTAGTAATCAGCATTTGATGTGGGATCTCATGCTAGAGACCCTGATTCACTTGACAAGTAGTAATGAGCAGGGTCGGACTGGTGCATTGGGGCCACACCGGGACTGCAAAGCGAAGGGCCCTCCTGGCAGTCACCGGGGGCCCCCACCCAACCTCCAAACTCCCTCCCCTGAAAGACATTCTGCGTGCTTGCTAAAATGCACGAAAAGACATGCCGCGCACATGCGCACACAAATGAAAGTCTCGACGCACGCATGCGCACACAGACAAAAGACAAACCGCGCACATACACACACACGAAAGACATGTTGCACGCATGAGTGAGCACGCAGAAGACGCCAGATCCATCCAGATGCCACTGGGCCAGCAGATTGGGGAGCAGGTCTGGGCCGGTGGGGGCCCATCAGGGCCAGGGCACGCTGGGTTTTCTCCTGGTATTCCGCCAGCCCAGTATGACCCTGGTGATGAGCGATTCTGCCCTGTTTTGCATAGCTGAAAATTTTTTGTAGCAAAATATATTAGAGTCTATGAGCATTTTTTGTGGCAACTTTTTTCTGCTTTTGGGCTACCAATAAAACATCTTTTCCTTACTTTCAAGTCTTGTCGACTGTAATAAGCAAATCTGCCATGTTTTGCTAAGTGTCAAAACCAGAGTCAAAATTTACTGAATTGCATTGGAGTAAATGGGATGGCCAAATCACATGCATTTTTGCTTAGTATACTGCTACACACATTCCTTACATTGTTAAATAACCTCCTATCCATTATGCTACAACTGCTTTTTCAATAGAAAAAAAAAACTCCCTTTGCTTAATGTTTAAAGAGAGGGGAGGATAATATGATGCATGACTTTTCTGTCTCCCACGCAACTTTGCTGTAGAGTGTAAAATGACTGAATGGTGAATTTTAGGCACCGTTTGTGAAACATTTTGCAGATGGGAAACCATACAAGCCGAAAAAAATGTGCTCATCGCTATTGACAGATCATTTAATATCCTAGTGTTGTGATGCACAAAAGGGGCATTCATCATGACCCCTGGTGGCAAATGTGCAAGAGTGTGCCCCTTAGTGCTCATTTCCTAAGCACTTGATGACAAGGCTAGCTGTTCTTCGCAAGGAGCACCAGAACAAATATCAGGAGCTCTGTGCAAGAGCAGCATCAGGACCTTGCATGTCTGAATGAAGTCTATGTGCCTCCACCCACCCAAAACATTTAGCTGCAGTCCTCAGGTCTCTGAGCGCAAAAGGCCTGCAGCTCAAATGGGGAGGAGGCACATAGGCATCATTCATACACACAAGGTTATGACACTGCACTTTGCACATTGCATGAGGCATTGTAAATGAGCCCTAGAGTTTACCTATCCGCGATGCCTTGATTGCTGTAAAAAAAGATGAGGAAAAGCATTATATAATTAATTTTCATTCCTTAAATGAATAAGCATTTAAACCATCATTTTGGGACCACTGTTGCTATTTAACATTCTTCTCTTATCTTTATATGACCAAACCATTATTCTTATCATGCCAGGACAATATCCTATCTCATCCACAATTAAATTAACCCAGTCACTGGCATTATCTTTCTGTGGGCAATCTAGTGAATCTTTTAAAAGAAAAATGTGTGATAGAATGTAAGGATGTGCTGTACATTACACACAGTAGAGGCATCACTGACATCTTGCAACAGTTTTTTATACAATTAATTAATCTGCTTTGTTCAGTCATGACCTTGAGCCCTCTTTTTTTTTCCTGGCAACCATCCTTAAGTGAAACCCAGGACAGTGCATGCTGGCAAAGGGTGCATGACAGGGGCGGGACAAAGCTGCCTGGCAGGGGATTAGCAGTGGGTTTAGTGACGTAGTTGGGGGGTGGAGTTGTAAAGGGATGTGTAGCACTAACTGCTAAGGAGGGCATCCATTTTGGAAGAAGAAAAGGAGTCCCACCCTCCCTCCCTTGTATTACCCTTTGTGCTAGTTGTCACAATTGTGGCCTGGGTAGTGGGGCACAGGATAAGTTGATGTGGAATGGTGAGTATTGGGCTGACTAACCAAGAGGTGATGAGAGGGAATAGCCCGTTGTCACAGCCGGGCGGCGGGTCCCTGGCAATGGGGAGAGTTAATTAAGTGGAGTTTTACCAAGTACCAAGTTGGTTAATGGAACTTGGTTGGTGGTGTTCCTCTCTAAGAGCGGTGGTCTCTGGGAGGGTATGTTGTATTGGGGGTAGCATGCAGTCCTGTGTACCCATCATGCTAGAAGGCACAAGCGGCTGGTGGCTTAACGATTGCATGCACCTAATTGGGTCCATTGCCAGGGGCCTTGCAGAGGATTAAAATGTTAATGGTATATCACTGTTCATATTTGTATGTTTATAATGTTGTTAATATAACAGTTATTGATATATGTGTTATCTATTGTTAAATAATCTGTTGTGCAATAAAGCTGTGGACAAAAAGACTCCAACAAATAAAATGTATGGTGAGCGAGTTGGTTATTCCTAGGCCAGTTTGGGGGAAAAGGCAGGTATTTGTCCCTGCCCATGTCATGATCGCCACATTCTTCCTATAAGGCCATTTTCCCTTTCTAGTCAGCAGGGGTGTAGCCTAGTAATGGAACTTATAAGAAGAGTAGTGAGAAAGAGTGGAAATGTAATTTTACAAGCTAACCAGTATCAACAAAGGTTCATAGATGGCACAAAAAGTTACCATAAAGCTGCCAGCATAGATGTTCCCTTGTACTATGTTAATAAAAGGAATAAAAGTGTATAGAAACATTCACACTGTAAAATTCTACGCTATGTTTACTTCTATATACAGTATACCCATTCTGCATCTAATGGATGCTAGCAAATTTGCTTCAAACCCTGAGGGATAAACAATAATGCTTTGCACAATAGTAGTAAAACATATCTTTGTTTAACAAACTATTGTTGATGTGAACAAAATTGCAAAAGGAGACACAGACCCTGCTCAGTAAGGTCTGACTACTGCAGCTAAAATGAATGAGCTAGGTGAGAAACACACTAGTACAACATGCCACAGTATGTACAAGATGCCACTGCCTTTAAAGATGGCAACTAAATACAGATATTCTTATTTCCCTGGCTACCTAAGAAATGAGAAACACATTACTGTGATGTTCCATCAAAATACCCATACGATCCCCCTAAATAAGTCAGACAACTAAGCAATAAGTAAAATGATGTATCAGCTATAAACCAATGCGAACAGGTAAGTATAGTGTGAGGAATGGCAAAATATTACACTGCATTTCGCCGAGAAATAAACACCCATAGACTCAAATGGATAGTAAAAGAAATGTTGCACGGTTTAAAAAATGATGCACGGCTTGAAAAATTGTTGCGCAGAAAAACCCCACATTTTTTACCGTTTCCCAAATTGTCGGCAAAGCAAAATGGGTCAGATTCACCCATCACTATTCGGGTGTCTAAACTTGTGATCCCTAATGTTGGGACCTGTCTTAAGGTGTTTTTTTTTTTCTAATGTTACAATATGGAACTAATGTTGCGCTATATTTATCTTAACCATAATGAGTGTAGTACAATTGTCATGTTACAGACTGTGTTTAAACTATTCTGTATACAAGGGTAAAATGATGCTACATTTATGTAACCAAGCCCTAGCATATGAAAACATGATGAACAAAATGCAGGAAAAATCCACTTAGACTGACACAAGGTCAAAAACCATGGTCTAATTATAGAACATAATGCTCGCAGAAGGTGTACAAAAGTGAATAAAGCAGATCCAATATACCTAAAGTATCATCATGGGAAGAAATTTTATCTCTCTATACATAATTTAATCTTTCTTCAGCAAATATTTTTTAGTTACAAACTGGAGAAAGGAAAAGAGCGCAAAATCAATAACAAACAGCATAATCTATGCTATAATCTATAATATTTGTTCAATATGTTTTCGTGTTTTTCCTGATGCCGATTATAATTACTTTTTCAGATGAGTACATTATCTGTATTCATTCCTTTCTGGGTATAAAATAGTTTATCTTTGTGATTTTAATTGTGTGTTTATTTAGTTTAACCTAAACTAAGCAGGAGTTTAGGCTTACATATGGTATAACAGTTGACTTGAACATTCTTTATCAAATATTTCCTTGTTTATATAACATACACAAAACTTGGTATTATGAATCTCTAAATCTTCGAGGGGAACGCTTTGCCATTCATGAGGATGGGTAATATCCTTTTGTTTTAGAATTCCATTGCACGTCAAGCAGTTATGTCATTAAACAAGCCCAGCATTTTAAGTTTTCCACTTATTCATCTTCTCAACAGGTGTGTAGGTATCCTTTGGTAAGGAAACATAGGGTTGTTCTGCTTCTTTCTGTCACCTTTGAATTTGGATTTCAACTTACCGACATGTGACTAGGTTAATGCTCATATCAGCTGGTATTGCATCCTCCTTAGACAATAAACCCCTCCAAAAGAATTACTTGTGACTGAGTTTAATTTTATAACTAGTTTTCCATTTTAATGCATGTAGATTTTGTTTCTCTCCTATCTTCGCCTACTTTTTTGTCTGCTCAACTCTCCTGCCTATCTAAACCTTTGTGTGAGTTCCAGATCTCTTGCTGTCCTCTTGCTGTACCTGGAACTTCAATGTATAGCGGGAGGTTCAAATAATAGCTGAAGTAGCTGATTAACAAAAAATTTCCACGAACCTGTGCTAAGGTTAACGCTGTTGATTGTGCAGTAGGAGTATTAGAAATTAGGATTGGGGCAGAATCAAGTGCTCAGGGAAAGTCAAACTGTATTTACCCCACAAATGATTTTCTCGTAACCTATATGAAACCATAGAGTTTGATGATACAGTGAAGTTTGGGCTTGATGAAGGCCAAGAATGTTTTTTTTTAGAATGTTTTAGCTTTCCGATTCATTTGCTATTCTTTGTGTAGGAAACAACTCAAGAAAGGCGCTAACATTAATCACTTCAGTTAATTTTAGCATTCATATTGGCAAGGAAAGTGAAAATCTGTTCTGTTTGTAATGTGTTTATAAAAACCATAGATTGGCATAGGCAGCCTGGCCTGTAAAAGACAAAAGAATATTCATGTACTATAATTCAGCTAGACAGCACATCATGTCATGTCAATCCTTTACAGTTTTCAACATTTCTCTGTTCAAATGCTAAATCTTGTTGAAACCGATCAAGTTGTCAGTGATATCTGCTACACTTGTAAAGGGTTGAGAAACCAAATGCAATATGAAGCTAGAACAATATGAAGTATCTACAGTATTACATTCAGAGAGTTGTTTTACAGATAACATATCTATTCATTTGTTGCATTTAAGAAGAGGGGCAGGGAGGTTTGATGTGTATATTAATAACGTCAGTCCAAAGCAGGATTTTAATAACTGTGTTTATATTTCAAATCTAATAACTGAAACAAAAAGTTTTAGATTTATTTTTTTAACTATGGTAATTAACATGCGATTTTTACATTGCCACCACTGATGAACAAGGAACTGTCTACATCACCACAGGCTATAACAATGAGAATTACAAGCATTCAGCTCTATGAAACAGATGCATTATAGGAATGTTCAAGCTATATTAGATCTTGACACTTTGCAGATTTATGGTCAGTTTTCATCATGCTTTGAAGGTCAGCATTTATTGAAATAATGTATTCCTCGCTGTTAGAGAGATAATGTCAAGAGCCAGTGACAAATTAATAAAATGAAACGCACATTTACTTGATATTTTGTCTGTTTTTCAAAGAGTGACATTGCATTATAGACATTTTCCTCTGCATAATAGGCTTTTTTCATTTCTTTCCTACTTCTGCAATTCAGTTCAAGCACAAATCCATAACAATGGGACAAACAGTAATTTACGCATCTATTTAAATACTCCATGTTCATGAAAGCCTGATACAGTCATTATATTTCAGCTTTTACACAATTATACATGAACATTGAACAGTTTTTCACAAATAAGAGGGGTTATTAATGAATTGCATTGCTGTTCATGAGGTCTTAGGCAATAAGTGAGTACATTTTACTTATGAACAGTATATTTCTCCATATACCAAAAATGACAAAAAAAGCTTCAATAAAACTTTTGTTTGTTCCGTAGCTCTTCAAAGTAGGCAACCTAAACTTAATCTACAAGTCCCACTCCTAGCATATATTGAAAAATTCTTGTGGCTATAGACAACCAATATATTTGTATTTTTTACTTCATGGTCTGTGACCCAATGGATGTAATATACACTTATTAACCTAAACTGGATTACTATTGGAGTTAAAAGAAAATCAAATTCACAAAAGCCTTAAGGTGGCCGTACATGGGCAGATAAAGCTGCCGATATCGGTCATTTAGATCAATTTGACAGCTTATTTGCCCGTGTATGGGGGCTTCCGATGGGTCTTCCCGATCGATATCTGGCCACAATATTGATCGGGAAGGTTTGATTTTTACCCAACCGACCCATCGGAGCCCCTTGGCGTATCGTAATTCGATTGTTCAACCATACGGCCGAACGTTCGAATTACCCCCGATATATCGGGGAAAGATCCGCTCATTTAACCAGCGGATCTTTTAGTCTATGGCCACATTAAATCTTGTTTTGTGAATGTAACAGTTTTGCATACTTCGGAGGTCCATTGTCATTCCAGCATGACAGTTTTGGAATTTGGACTACCAATTTTCTCCATGCAAATCTGAAGAATAATTTATGCCAATTTTTTAGAGTTATAAAAGCTGTCATGTTAGAGTAATTAACATCAAGTGCAAAAAGATGGTGCAAAGCCATTAAAGTTGCTATACTACAACTTAAAATAAAAACATATAATTCGTAGGGTAGCATATAAAGGAAAATGTGGCACTAGCTTCAGGATTCCTCTGCATCAATAAGCACAATTTTGTAATTTGAAATGTAAAATCTACAGCCATTTTTCCCTGGAGCTACCCTTTATAGGTTTCCCTGCATTAACAGGCATACTCGCGTTTGATTTTCGGGAACAAATGGCCATTCAGTGTAATGATGAGCAGGTCAACAAAAATATGATCCCTTCCATTCTGAACGATACTTTATTTATAGACCTGTGCCCAACCTTGCCCATCTTTTATGTCACAAAAAGGGACAGGGCAGGCACACTGCTATAAATAGAAGCTGACAGGTGGGGAGAGTGGAAGGAAGAGCTCAACCCAAACCTGTCGTAACTAATCAATTGTCTGCAGAAGTCAGTCCGAACCCCCCAAACCTGCAGTCACGAGCCAGCGCATCACAAATTCAGAGCACCTATGCAGAAATGCAAAGAGTGGTTTGGACCCCTATTTTTTTTATTGCACAACTGAAATTATTTTGGTCAAATTACCCCTTTTATATTTACAGTATGGGACAGATATATGTATGATTGCACTTACAAGTATAAAAGAACCTTCTTGTAAATGACAGAGTAAAAAAAAAAGAATCAACCAGTTGCCCAGATATATTTTTACTTCATAAAATCCTTATTTAATCCCTTTTTAAATTCAGCTCTATTTTGAAGAGCTTTTGCCCATAAGCCTGTAGTATAGACAACAAAGCTTATTATTAACCCTCTTGAATATTTTCTAAACTAGAAACAGTTTCCTCTGCTGAATCTAAATTAGTAGCAGCAAATTCCTAATTTACTTTCAGCAGAGCATTTAATGGAACCATTCTCTTATAAGGTTTTGCTAGAATAACAGAGAACTAAATGTTACTTTCTTCTATAGTGCTGCTTATTATTAGCCTTTATGCGTATATTGTATAGTGCCGTCACATTTATTCACTACTTTACAGAGATAATTCACAGCAGTTCTTTCCCCAGTGGAGATTACTCTCTAAGATTCTTATCATATTCATGCAACATACACTAGATCACTAGGAGCCACTATGCTCTTTCTCGTTTATAGGCGAAGGGTTAAACTGAGCCCTCAATCTGTGTAAAAAAATATTATATATAATATTGAACGATGCCTAACATTATTCTGTCAGTGAGATGCTGAAAAGTAGTTCAGCAGCTAAAGGGTCACAGCAGGGGTGTAACTACAGAGGAAGCAGACCCTGCTACTGCAGGAGGGGGCAGAAGGTATAGGGGCCCCATGAGGTCCTAATTCATATATAATTTGAATAAATACTGGTAAAAAAGGTCAAGCACTATTAATTTTGGGGGCCTAAAGAATAAGGAAAGGCAATATATGATTGGCAGCTGAAATTTTTTAAATATATTTATAACAGGTATATTGAATTAAAATATCTGGATTTCATATTTATTTGAAAAGGGCTTTTATCATACAGCTTTTTATGGCTGGTTAATAGGCCACCCTTTAAAGAAAATTGTAGTTAAGTGGATTGGCTTAATTACAGTACATGAATATATAATGTTCTCTTTGAATTTAGACATTCTCTGGTACTTCTATACACATGTTAATTTTGATCTCTACCTATGTTTTGTATTCAATTAAAATATGGGTTTTACTTTACAAAAGCAAAGGTGCATGCTTTAATAAAACGCTCTATGAGCAATTTATGTGGGCAGGCTATTTACTGAGGAGCACCTTTGCAGAAGCCTACGTATGTTATAGACTGTTACGGATCATCTGCATTTGGTTAAACCTGAAATGTAGGTAACAGGATGCCTTTGGCAGAGAAAGGGTTAAACAGATGCTTCTAACACTTGGGCTTTAGTTCAGGTTAAATGATTATGAAGTCTGGGGGTTAAGCAGTTTACAGTTTGCGCACGCAAAGTTGATGGACACTTATTTGTTGTATGACCCTCATTTACCTTGCAGATAAGGGATCCATTGTCCTGAAACTCATTTTCCAGAAAGCTTCAAATTACCAGAAGACCATTTTCCATGGACTCGGTTTTAATCAAATAATTTTCATTTTTTTAAATGGTTACTTTTTTCTTGGTAATAATAAAACAGTACCTTGTACCTCATCCCAACTAAGTTAGAATGAATCCTTATTGGTGCTAAAATCAATCCTATTGGGTTTATTTAATGTTGAAATGTTTTTTTTTAGCCGACAAGTTATGGAGATCAAAATAACGGAAATACGACTTATGTGAAAAATCCCAGAGCATTCTGGATAACAGGTTCTGTACCTGTATATAGATATTTCTATTTCCTTCCCTTTCAGTTTTTTATAGTGAGAAATTGTGTGCCTGCCAGCCTTTGCCTGTTACAAACAAGAATAAACTATAATAGACAAAAATGCAGTTATACATGTGGGATTTTATTTTATTCTAAAATCTACAGGCAAGTTAAAGCAAAATATATTCATTCAAGAGGTACATGCTGTTTCTGGTGACCCGTAAAGAATATATGCAGCAAGCTGCATAAAGGGAACAACTTTAGTGATTTTTCTCTGATTAAATGTGTCAGGAAAACATGGCTGAAACCTTCTTAAAAGTTCTAATAACCAACCCAAACGTGGGGGCTTGTGACAGGCTGAGATTTTAACAAACATTCCTTCCACTGTGATTTTGTTTTCTGGTATTTTTTTTTTAATACACAGGGGTGAGGGTGCAGACTAGAGGGAATAACTAAAAGGGTATATCTGTCCATTATGATTTCCGTTCACCTATAGAAAAAGTATAATGTTATATTCAGTGCAGTCACAGTTGGGGCATAGCCCTCTAAAATGAAAGGCCATAGAGTGTGCGCGAAGTTTCTCTGAGGGCTCTGGAAACTGCTGACTGAGGGGCGGGGTCAGTTCTGGCTGCTGCAAAGCAGCATGGGACTAGTTACAACCCAAAGGACTTGTACACTTGTTTACCACAAAATCTGAGATCCTGTCAGACAGTTGTATTTGCTTCTTATGTGCCAATAAACCCATTCTGGAACATCACTAGGAATGGGGAAAATGTAATAAAAGGTGCAACACTTGCTACTTCTCTAGTAATCTATATCAGCCAGTCTGCAGGAAGCATTCACTGGTCACCTGTTGGTTGCTATGGGGAAATGTAATGCCTTTTATTACACATGAGGCTCATCAAAGGCTGCAGTCGTGGTGTAATATCACAATCACAGGATGTAGATGTCAAAGCTGTAACAGGGCCTAGAGATCTGAAACATTCACTCGCTCTGATTCACCAGTCTCCAAGAACTCCATGCCTTTTCCTGCTTTTCATGCTGTCTAAAAAACAAGTGAGAAAAAAACACCACACATAACCAATATAAAAAAAACGGCATATTTATCAGGCTGTGTCTTGATTTTCAATGATTACCTCTGTGTAAAAATCCAGCATAAAAAACAAGCAGCTATTTGAAAATGCTATGGGAAAATACTGTGTTTATCCATCACATTTTTTTGCATTTTTTTTTTTTTGTTCCAGAACCCAATGGGGCAAATTCACTAAGATGCGAAGCGCCGAACGCTAGCGTTAATTCGCTAGCGTTTGGCATTTTCGCTACTGCGCAAATTCACTAACGAACGCTGGCATAGTTTCGCTAGTGTTACTTCGCAACCTTACGCCAGGCGAAGTTTCGCTAGCGACGAAACTACGCAAATTCACTAACTTGCGCAGTGTACTGAACGCTACCTTTTACGCTAGACTTCCTTCGCCACCTCAGACCTGGCGAAGCGCAATAGAGTAGATAGGGATTGTTTCAAAAAAAGTCAATTTTTTTTCTAAGTCCCAAAAAAACACTGGCGTGTTTTCTACATGATGGCTGATAGGCTGAAAAAGATCGAAAATTTTTTGGGGCTCCCCTTCCTCCCCCCTACATTTCCTGACTCAAGGCAACTTACCTAGACAGTGGGCACATGTGTAGGGCAAAATAAAATTTTTATTTGCAGATTTGAAGGTTTTCTAGGCATTTGTAGTGCAGATACGTGTTCCTCCATTGAAATTTGAATTTCGCGCCGTATGCAAATTAGCCTTCGCTAGCGTAACTTCGCTTTATATAGCGAATCAACGCTAGCGCAACTTCGCAACCTTACGCTACCCCTGTGCGCAACTTCGGATTTTAGTGAATTTGTGGAGCCCTGGCGAAACTACGCCTGGCGAAGTGCGGCGAAGTACGGCGCAACTTCGCATCTTAGTGAATTTGCCCCAATGACTTTAGTGGATTATAGAAGGTCTGAAGTGGTGTCAAATAAAGGTGTCAAACCTGGTAGTCAGGCGACATCATAATAAAACACACACCTAGATAAATATGTCATTTATTTTACACAGATTTTTACACCATTTTTCAGACCTCGGGGGCCTATTTATCATGCTGTGTAAAACATTAGAGAAAAACATCACTTGTAGTTACTTGCAAGTTTGAAAACAAAAGCAAAGATCTGATTGGTTACTATGGGCAAAATCACCAGTAATTTTTTTCTCCAATGTTTTACACAGCATGATAAATAAGGCCCCTAAATGTTTTGCAGGGTATGACAAATTGTGTTGTATGAGACAGGCTAACTCATTTTCAGTGTACTGTTCATAATGAGCCGTGGTTGGTTATTCAAGTCTGCGCACCCACTGAAGTGAATTCCCAGTTAGCGCAATCAATACGCATTTTAGCTTACGCTTCAATATTACCTTCAACATAATGCAAATATTTTTAAAAAATTATTTTTAGGCACACCTTTCCTGGTCTGAACCCCACAAAAGTCAGTTTCACAATAATATTAATTCCCTGTACAGGATCATCAATAGCAGAGCAGAGGAATGCACCCAGGATGAGATTGGATTCAACTAGCAGCATGTTCCTGCTTGGCGATAAGAGCCAGGGTGGCAGAAACAGAAACTGATATGGCCAAACCTAATCGCCAACCCTACTTCACAACTTTGCTGTTTCTGATCTGAGAGGGGGAACTGGGCTGTCTAGGTAGTGTTTTTGGTTCAGTTCAGCGAGGGGCAGAGGCGACTAAACAGAAATCTATATAGTTAAACATTGCTGGTATGTAGGGTTTTGTTTTCCATAAAACTGGTAATGTAAATCCAAAAGAAAAAGATATGGAAATACAGAAAGTTATCCTCATATTCTTTCCATTGCTTTGTGATTTAAATTTGGTCATTTAGAATCTTTTATTTGCAGTACAATTTTGACTCATAATAAGAGAAATCCATTTTTAAGTAGCATTTGGGGACAGATGATCACATCTGCAGCAGTGCAGACGCTTTCTTCCTTAGGGTAGGTAATGGCTTCCATGGCATATTTTGATAATTTAGGCCATTCATCCATTTTAAAGGCTCGGTATTCCACAGGGCCCACTTCAGGATGCAAAATGATTATGCAGTTTGTGAAAGCCTTTTATATGCTGGCAGCATTAGAAAATTGCACAAGACATTGATCCAGTTGTTGATTTAAATGAAAGAATTGATTAATCAGTACCATAAGTGATGCAATTAATACTAAAACTGAGCAGTATTTAGCTTACTAGACAGTGTGTGTGTGTTCCATTGTGAAGCTTGCTAAATGGTAAATCAAAGACTTTGGGTTTACTAAAGACCAAAGTTAAATTTGTTTTACAGCTGTTGGCATTGGTTTTACATTCACCCAATAAAGATGTTGCATGCTGTGTTTCGTCTACATAGAAAATAAAGGGCATTGCTTTTCTCCTGCATTACTGAAATGTATAAGGACCCTAAGGCTTGCAACTCTCATATAAGTAAGTAGAAGCAACTCGATTTCAACAATTAGGAAAGATGCTTAAACAAGTCTCACTATCTATTCCACACAGGAGCTCCAGAGAATGGAGCTGCAATGGAGCTTCAGATGAGTCACAGATTATTCAAATGTAAATATGACGAGAAATTAATAATTAGAAACTCTTACTTTGTCATGCAGGAACAATGCCAGAATCAATACTGACTGGATTAGATGAAAGCTGGAAAGAGTCAGAAGAAGAAGGCAAATAATTAAAAAAAATTATGAAAAATAAATAATGAAGACCAATTGAAAGGTTGATTAGAATTGGCCATTCTATAATATACGTTAACTTATAGGTGAACCATCCCTTTAAGACAGGTTTCACTGCTAAAAATCACCCATAGACTCCAATGTACTGAGCGCAGGAAAAGTCACTGCAAAAAAAAAAGCCCATTGACTGTGTTTTGAAAATTTTTAGGTGAATTGAAATGGGACAGATTTGATAATCACTGAAGACAGTCAATTCTATGTGCAGCTCAAAAGGAGCATAAGGGAAGCAGGATAAAAAGGTCAGTAAAAGAGTTGTCACTCATACAAAAAATGCATTTTACATGGCTAGTTAGCGGACTGCACTAATATCAGTGCAGCCATGCAGCAAGCATCTAAATGCATTACTGATAGCTGTTTAGTTTTAAAGTAGTAAGGTGGCAACTCTAAAAAGGAGCATGGTTAAGAATTAAGGATGCCAGGTCTGGAGCTGAGACTGACAAACCATGGTAAATGTGGACACATGCTCTGAGGCCGGACCTGGTGTCAGCTAACCCAAAAGTGAATGATGATCCATCTCCCTTCATCAGCCTTGGTTTACAGACTAAATGAGTTTCTCTGCACTTTATTAGTGTCCAAGCTTTGGACCAAATTGGCTAAGAATATCCTAAAAACTATACTATATGCGACCAGCTTAAAAAAATGTGAAGGGATTACATTTTTGGAAACTATTCTCCTTTTAACAAGCAAAAACATAATTTCATCAGTATAGGTATGGGATCTGTTATCTGAAAGGTTTTTATGGATAAGGTTTTTTTTTCCATAATTTTTCCATAACTGGGATAACATCAAATAAACACAATATTATTGTTTTGCCACCAATATGGCTTTATGCAGCTTAGTTATTACCAAGACTAAGCTACTGTTTTATTGTTACAAAGAAAGGAAATAAATGAAAACATTTTTTTTATTATATGCTGAAAATAGACAATATGGGAGACGGCCTTTGTCTAATTCAGAACATTCTGGACTATGGGTTCCCTTCTTACAGTTATGGATATTTATTCTCATTGATCATGGTCTTTACAGCACATGTAGTATTAAGAAGAAGTAACTAATAACATACGCAGCAGGGACAGAATGTAGAAGAATATGCTACTAATATATGCATTATCTATAATTAATCTCAATTACATGGATTGAGTAGACTACAATACAGTGATTAGTGATGGGCGAAATTATTTGCCAGGTGCGAATTCACTGCAAATTTGCGCGATTCGCCGCTGGCGAATAGATTCACCGCTGGCGAATAGATTCACGAAATTTCGTTGGCATCAAAAACGAGACGCCTTGCACCGTTTCGTGTATTTCCAAATGGCGCAAAATCGCCCATCACTAGCAGTGATGTCTGTGTATACTCATAAGTTTTTTTTATGTCATGACACTAGTGCATGAAAGTTATTTAGTTAATCAAAATGTCATAATTTCCAGGTCTATCCCTTTGGACTGATAAAAACAAAGTACAGTATTAGCTCTAGGGTGGCTACTGACACATTTTATCTCTCCTTCTCTTTCTCCTTCTCCAAAAGGTTTCTTCAGAGAAAGCCAACAGGTTTAGATGTTCCACTGTATACTGTAGAGTTGAGAAACTGTCAAGAGGAGAAGACTGTAGCTGCAGGCTACAATATCATGTCACTCTTCATCATCATTCTCTTTATTAATAACTGCAATGGTTTTGCCTTTGAACTTAGCGGAAGTGCCATGTTTCCTGGGCAGACTTGGCTCTCCTGATGTGCACAGATGGTCCTGGCTGGACTTTACAAGATATATTAACAATGAAAAAAAGAGGATGAAGAAACAGGCAGGAAGGTTTTCTGCTGACTGGAATGCCCTTTCCCTGGATGAATATAGGTTTATAATCTTTTTCATTTTTACAATACATTTTGTATTCTTTGAGAGTGCAGATCACGATTTCTCAACACATCTAGTAAAAAATTGTTATTCCATCATTAATATTTGAAGAACCGGACTTCTTCAGTTTCAAGAATCCTGTACTTTCCCCCTAAGCTCTTTTAAAGTATATAATTACTAGAACCATTATATTCAATATTACAACTGGGATTACAATCTTTGGCTTGCACAAAACACTAGAAAACTACTGAAAGCAGCTGCAGTAGGAACAATAAAATACAAGTAACTGCAGCAACAGATGTAGTATATGATAGAAAAAAGAAACCATATAAAGCATTTTAAAGAGCATATCCCTTGTCACTAGTATGAGGCTCTAAGATACTTTTATAAAAGTATTAAAACATATTATTTGGAGTTATAAAGTGCCTGCTGGTAGTTGTAGTACAGAGCAAAAACAATATTTGTACAGAGATCAAAAGAACTAAGTTCTCCCTTTGGATATTTGATTAAAGTGTAGTATCATGTAGCCAACACTAATTTACATATATATAAACATATAGTATAGGACCTGGTATCCAGAATGCTATGGACCTGTGGTTTTCTGGATAACAGATCTTTCTGTAATTTGGATCTCCGTACCTTAAATCTACTAGAAATCTTTTGAACATTTAGGGGCAGATTTATCAAGGGTCGAATTTCGAAGGCAAAAAAATACTTCGAAATTCGACCATCGAATTGGAATACTAGTTTTTTTTACCAAATTTTGTATTTGTTTTTGAATTTTGATCGATCGAACGATTAAATCGGATAGGATGTCAGCGATCGATTGAAGGATTTTGCTTCGACTTCAAAAAAGTTAGAAAACTGCTATAGAAGGTCCCCATAGGCTAACATAGCACTTTGGCAGGTTTAATTTGGCGAAGTATTGAAGTTGGAATTTTTTTTTAAGGAGATAGTACTTCGATTATCAAATGGTCGAATATTCAGGCCCGGATTTGTGGAAAGGCCACCTAGGCCCGGGCCTAGGGCGGCAGGATTTTAGGGGGGCGGCATGCTGCCCAACCACACCCGCATTGGTTTAAAAACACTGGGGATGCGCTGGAGATACAATAATTTTTTAAATTTCCACATTGATGATGAAAATTTGCATGAATAAAGGGGAGGGGACAGGGGCGGCGAACGGCAGTGGGCCTAGGGGCGCCCTCTATGTAAATCCGGCCCTGCGAATATTCAAACTATTTTACTTTGAATCGAAGTCAAAGTCGTAGTATCCTATTCGATGGTAGATATCCATTAAATTACTTCAGATTTTTTTACTTCGAAAATTCCCTCAAATTCACTTTGACCCTTGATAAATCTGCCCCTAAATAAACGCAATAGGATTACTTATATCTTAGTTGGGATCAAGTACAATGTACAGCACTGTTTTATTATTATAGAGAAAAACAATAATTTTTAAAAATTCTGAATATTTAGATAAAATAGAGCAAGATGGCCTTTCTGTAATTCTAAATTTTCCAGATAATGGGTTTCCAGATAATGGACCCCATACCTGTACAATATTTGCACAAGGTGACAGAATGCTGTAAGCAGCATTCTAATTGGTGAACTCTTCTATACTTAAGGGGGATGTATGTTTGAAAAATAATTTCCCTAAAATATCATCATTGTGGTTACCTAGTACCTGTACATATGGCCATTCTGTGTGGCACACCCATGTGTATGGAACTTAGAACACCCACTTTTTAAGCAAATGATGTGGATTTGCATCAACTGGTAGGGTGCATATGTTTCCGTAGAACAAAAACAGTTTCAAACCAAACAGAATTTAATATAATCCTTTGTAATTCATCCTAGTTCTTATGTAATCTAGTTAAAGTAGATAAGTAAATGCTGATATTTGCCCCTCCATAGCAATTTTAAATAATACTGGATATATTTGGTATTATAATGGCCTGGCATAGAACATCCACATCAAATTATAAGGTCAGTTTGTTAGACCAACAGGCTTTTGGGTTTGCACAGATATACTAGAAAGAAGAATGTTGCCATTTTCATGCATGATCTCACTTTTTTATATTTACAAGTAATGTTATACATATGGTATTGGTAAACATATAGTAGTGTATACAAATCAGTTGTGATACAGTTCCTTCGCCTCTCCTAAAAGAAAAAATTGGTTGAGCTGATCTAATTTAAGCTACTTAGCTAATGTAATTCTGAAAAAGAAAAACCATGGGAATGCTCTATATAGATAATACATATCTTTTCTCTAAAAGCAGTAGACATATTATTAATAATATATTATTACACCCTAGCAACCAGATAGAAGGGTAAATCCCAAGCCTGACTGCTAAACAATATAATGTTAACAAATTCATAAACCAGAAAAAAAATATAAAACTAAAAACCAAATTTACAATACAGCTTTATACACAATATACAATGCTAATTTTAAGGTGAGATACAGAATCACTTGAATATAAAATACTACAAAACTGTTCCTTTTTTATGATGAAGAGAACAGACACAGTGAGTGTTTTTTCATCAGTAAGCGCAACAGAATGCGTGTATATTAATGTAGCCAGTGACTCTTTTCATATGGAGTTGTGCTACTTTATTTTGGAATGCTCAGCATATTGATGCATCCATTTCATCACACAATATTTCTAGGGAGTCTTTATGAGCTGTACCTCCAGGCTTTATACTTATGTCTGAGTATTCAGATAGCTGATATCCTAGGGCTCTCAAACCTTTAGCTGTAGAACAACCTGTCATTTTGGCAGTTCGACTTGCCCTAAAGTATAAAATATGCGGTTTCTTGTCGTCATGTAATTGTTGGCATGCAGGTGTCAACAGGTGTGATATATAAACTAAAGGAGCATGTGGCACCAATACCTTGATGTTATCACAGAAGGTTGCAGATTTCTGATGCACATTTCTTATTTACAAGCAATTTTTGGCATTTATTAAATTTTTTGTCTTTCTTGAAAGCTGATGTGGTGAACTTTTGCAAAGGGAACCGTGCCATTAAACAGATGGGCAGGAGTTAATGGAGCCAGCAGGCCAAGCTTGCTTTTTCTGAGTTTACTGATTGCGCTATCATAAACACTGATGCTATGCCTGGCTTTTCATTCTCTGGTCCAATTCATACTGTAAATAAAATGACAGTCAGGTTTTATATACACAGTACTATACTGCATAATCTGAGTATGTGTTCACTGTGCAAATATTTTATAATATGTATAATTTACTAAACTCATACAAAGGCAGTCTGTTCTAGAAATCACTGCAGTGCATTTATTCTTAGCCTCAAATTAATAGATGACCATTTTTGTACTAGAATTACGTGGTGATAAAATGTGACTGCAACCCATTAAGTTCATAGGCCTCATGTCATGTATCAAATTATCAGCAAGGTAAAGCTGACAAAATAGGTAGGAAGTGCCTGTTTTTGGATTTTGCAACTTGCCTCTGGTTCTTAGAATGGAACACCAGATAGAGAGTTCCTGGTTTTGTATCTGTTGCTCAGAAACTTGGGGTAGTTACCATCAACATAAGCAGGGTCAGTTTTTAGCAGGAATCGCATTGCTTTTAGTGTATCCTTTGCTAACGCGCACTTTCACACCAACACAATCCCCCCCTTATAAGGCACTAATCCCTTTAGTTAAATTCACTGAGTAGAAGACCCCATGAATGAGGCTTTAGTCAATGAAAAGTTATAAATAGGCCTTTTAGGAAAGTGAGAGAGAGAGATTTAGATATACAGAACAGCCTGTGCTCCAACAAAGATTTATAGCAGGGAGTAAAGGTGGACATACACAGGCCGATAAAAGCTGCCGACAGACCAAGTCGGCAGCTTATTCCCCGATCGAGATCTGGCCGAAAGTTGGCCAGATCTCGATCGGATGGGACAAAAAATCCCGTCAGATCACGGCCGCATCTGTTCGTTGATGCGATCCCGCGATCCGACCGCCCGTTCCCATTCGTTAGGACCCGATCATTGGGCCCTAGGGCCCACGATCGGATCAGCTCGATATTGCCCATCTCAAGGTGGGCATATCGGAGAGAGATCCACTCGTTTGGTGACATTGCCAAATGAGCGGATCTCTCCGTGTATGGCCACCTTAACTCTCCCCTACGATCTACTTGCCTAAATGAAGTACTGACGAGTGATTCAGACATAGTTTTCTCCCTGATCCATGCCAACTGTATGGGATCTGGACTACATGAGCCATTGAAATCCTAGGTATGACCCTTCAACTTCCCTAAACTATCTTCACATGGTGTCACACCATGCTGACTCTGCTTTGCTGCAAGAACCTTCTGGCATTCTCATTTTTTTTTTTTTTTTTTTTGTAACTTATAGTTTTATTAAAATTTTTCATCAGAAAACGAAAAAAAAAAAAGCATTCAAAAAACAGAAAGAAGAAAATGAGTGGGTTTAGCAGTATACGAAAAACATACGAAAAGACATATGAAATACATACATACATATGTATATATAAGCGTGCCAGCTGGTGTTTACATAAGAGGTACAAAAAGATAGCTAACATAACGGGTTGAAGAAGTAGACCAGTTAGGAAAATGCATGGAACAAGACTGGGTATATAGACCATGACTCCCTCGCCTGGTTTGGTTTTCATTAGGTAACAATTGATACTACAACTAGTTTACATTCCGCAGTTCCCATAGAGACCATATTTCCAGGAATTGTGCCATAGTGTTCCGAATGTAAGCAATCCTAGATTCGAAGTTCCTATTAGATTCCACTCTAGTAAGCACTTCAGCCAGAGTAGGTGGGTGAAACATTTTCCATTTCGCTGCAATTGCCTGACGAGCTGCCGTCAATATGTGATTAACTAATTTCTGAACTTTCCTTCGATTGTTGGGGAGCGGTTTCCCAAGTATAAAGGTAGAAATGTTCTTCGTAACTGGCTGGCCTAAGACCGTGCTCAAAAGCTTCATCACCTCTTCCCATAAATGCTGTAAGATAGGACATGACCAGAAAATATGCTGGAGTGAGCCTACTTCCCCACATCCTCTCCAGCAAACATCGGGGTGATCAGGGAAGAATTAGTTTAGCCTCATTTTATTTTTAAACACAGTAGCCTAAGTGAGTTGTAGTTCAACTATCTATCCGTTATACCTCTCATATATAGAAGGCCCATTCCTTTGTGTTAGGGTCTAATGTACCGGTGCTCTATCTGCTTAGCTGCACAAAGGTCTAATAAAGCCAAATTAGGGTTACATATCCATCAATGAAAATTCTGCTTGTCTAAGGATAGTTTTCACTGCAGATTCTCTTTCAACTGTAATGAAGCTTGAAATGCCTACTCTGGAGTTCTAATAACTTAGATTTAGGGAAGGTATTACCAACTCATTTTGCCTCCAACAAGGAACATATGAAACCAAGAAAAAAGAGGCAAGGGGACCTGGCAGTATTTTCAATGGAATATCTTTTTGCATCAGTTGGGCTGCTTGCCCTGGAGGACTTGCTTTAACTCTTGACATTATGCTGAAGAATTCTGCCAGTTGTGGTCCTACAACATTTGGCTGGAGTAAAACTGTTTTGTTGGTATATGTCCCTTAAAAGCACATTATTTTATATTTTCCATGTGTCAGGACTATTGGGGATTGAATCCCTGGTCTGCAGGTTGACTGGACAGTGCATTCTCATGCTGAGCCACTGGAGGCAGTTGGAGCTCACACCTCGAACTGTCAGTGTAGATTACTGCTATTCCATGTCTCCACCCCTAATCTCATTGAAGCCAGGTGTCGGTGATCTTATCATCAAGGCTCTATATAAGCCATTACCTTTCTGCCAGCCATTGCTGGATCATTGATTTATTTCTGTGTTCTAGTCGCCTTGTGCCAGTGTTCCTGAAATTACCCAGTCCCTGATTCCTGACTTGTCCTGCTTGTTCCTCTGACCTGTTTATTCCTTGTACCTGCTACATCCTTGATCTGATCTCCTGGTTTGACCCTTCGCCTGTTTCACAGACTTGCATTGTTTGCCGCCTGCCACTGATCTCTTGCCTGTTCCTAGGACTTGTATCGCCTGCCGCCCGCCTATGAACTCTTGCCTGTGTACACGGACTTGCATCAGCCTGCCCCAACCTTTGGTTTGTTATAGTTCTCATTTTACTTCTTATTATTTGTCTTCCGTTTCACCAGCACCAATTGTTTATAGTTTACCATTAAACTTCATTCTGAGCACACTTCCATTTCCTGGTTATTCTAACACCAAACATGGTGTCGCCATGTTACCATGCATTTCGGCTCCTACCTGCCAACCACACACTGTTGGTAGATCCTGACACTGAGGAACATTGAAGTAAAACATGACTTTGTTTCCAAAATCCCTGCTAGGACATATGTTTACTTTCAAATGAATTTACCTGTTATTTTCTTTGGTGTGCAGTAGCTTGGGAGGGCAAGCCCTGGCAAGTGCTCAATTCCAGTTCTTGGTTTCTATAGAGCCCTGTTGGGTTTGCAGCTTCCCACCCACCATCCCTTGGCTATTGTTCATTTTTACTTTATTTGGTAGATTATAACACAGACCAGGGTAAAATTTAGGTAGGTGAGTTATGTAGAAGCAGACCTGTAGCCACTGCTTACTGCTGGAGACCTCTGGGATTAGTTGAAATTCTTACCTGCAGTCAAAGCCTTGCAGAAGACATATTGTTGTTTGACATATATTATTTCTCAATAAAGCTCTGGGCAAAAGTGTTTTGTGTCTTTATTCTACCTGGGATTACTGCTAAGCCTCTATTTGTACCGGCTGCCAGGTCTGCTCCACGTGTTTGTGTACAGATACTGTATGTGCAAACGACCCCATAGCTATAATAACCAGACTCTGTGGTTATAAATATCTACCACAGTTAGTAAGGAGTTCAATTGCCACTCATATCTATAAATGCAAATAAGCAGATATGGGATTGTCTAGTGCCTGCAAAATTAGCCACACAATGATATTTTCTGTAATTGGCAATATATAAATCAACTAATAGAAATGCTAAGTAAAACTGAAAGATTTATATTCTATGGACAAGCTCTATTCCCTCTAGTTTCCAGGAAAGGCAAGGCAGGGCTATAATGTGTCATTGATAAAAGGAATAAGGTACAAAAGTGCTATGGAGTCTTGACAGACGTCATCCTTTATAATTCCAGTGAGAACACTAATTGCCATTAGGCAATGATAAAATAATTTATTTAATGATATGTAGCCTATGGGACCTGAATCCTCTGCAAGGCAAATATGAATGGCCTCTCTCTGGATTTGTTTGGGGACTATGACCACACACACAAGCCATTTCAGCAATATTTTTAGTAACACTTTCCAAATTAAATGTATTCAGCACAAGGGACATTTTATGCTTTATGTTTGTCAAGATTTCAAAAGTGTTCTTTTTATAGAGGCAGTGTGTTTGGGGGCTCCAGCTGGCAGGTGTGAAGCTGTCAGACTTGCTGCGCTCCAGCTGTGCATGTGTCCTTGTCAGGGATTCTGGGAATATCCCTGAAAAAGATGAATCTGTGAAGGGAAAGAAAAAAAAAGAATTTAAAACAAAAATCATTCCTTAAGTTTTGCCTATTTTTTTTTTATTTGCAACTCCTGTTAAAAAAATATATTTGAATATGTCTTCAATTGTAGAACTACATTTTAAAACACTCTTTTTGTAATGTCTACATAGTTATTCTGTAAGGAACTTCTTATTTAAATGTATAATATATTTTACAGGTATATTGCACTGAAGGGTCTTAGCTCCTGTTTGCTGAGGCCTTGCATGAATCACTGAAAGGTCAACAATGCAGTGAATACATTACAGAATAATCTTTCTTATTATTTAATTGGATTTGGGCAAAAATGCAATTTGTGTTGGGTGGTTTCAAATACTTTAATGCAATTTTGCTTTTTACATCTTAAGTTCAAGATCCTATGAACAAGAAGCTTAAAAGGGGAGGGGATCATCAAAGGGGACATACACATTCCCTAAAAATGACACGTTTGCTGCCCTAGCCCCTCAAAAGAAGGCCTTCCAAGCTTAATTATAGATACTAGAGAATTTGCCAATTGGAATCATCCCTTATAACACTGTCACTCAACTTTTAGCAAACATATTGAAACACACACACACACACACACACACATATAAAACTGTGCAATCTATTACACAGAATTGTGAATATTAGCGATGAAATACAATTTTATATTTACATTTTTTCTTACATTTGTCCACATGTGGTAACACATGTACAGTAGATAACAATCAGATATTCGTTTTCAGAGTTGACCTGCTGAGTGGTTGCTATGGGTTACTGAAAAAACTAACTTAAGGCTATTTATGATCTAACCCCAAAATAGACTGTGTTTAGGGAAAAACAACATTGGCTAATGTCTGCAATCCCAAGAACATCAAGTGAGAGTAAACGATGAATGACAAATTTGCAATGGAGACCACTGACCCTGGTGGGAAAACTTTTATTGTACAGTGTTGCTTTAATGATTCACTCCTGTGGTTGCTAGAATACAGCTCCCATCAGGCTTTAACCTTTTGGTAATATTCCAATAGACCCTGGGTGAAAAAACACCACCATGCAAGGTATATGCCCCCTTTTATCTTGGTTACACTGCTACAATTTATTTTTTACTGTCATTCTCTTTTCCATGGTTGGCTACTGATATTTCAAATTATTTATTTTATAAACTAGAGTTGTTAGGATCCATTTAAGTGAACAGGATCCAGTAAAATGTTGGCGGTGCATTGCTATTAATGGTGTATGTCCCCTTTCAGTATCCAAAGGACTTGTTTGACTTCAGGGCTACACCCAAACCCTAATATACAGAACCTTGATCATGCCCTCCAGTAGCTTCCACTCCACAAGCTGTAAAGACAAAAACGAAAAACAAGTGTATATAGTTCATCTCAGTTATTTCAAATATACCTGCCCAAAATAACTACTGTATTTGGTCAATACAAGAAAATAATACAGATGTGGACACCTAGAATATTTAAGCATTACTCTAGCTTATCCAAGTCCCTTTTCTTACAGTAGGTCTAAATGCATAATAATTCATAATAATGTCATACTAAGCATTAATCTGTCTGAAATAAGGATTGGCCATACATTTAGGGGTTTATTTACTAAAACTTGAATTAATATTAAAACAAAGGCGATCAAACTCCTTTCCATGAATTGAACTCATTTATCAATAACAAAACCTCACAAAAAATTCATATTGCATGATTGACGGTCTGAAAACTCAATTTTATCAAAAACCCAATTTTTTCAGATTATCATATGAAAACCCTGACTTTTTTTGGATTATCCAGCGCAAATCATGATGTCAAGAAACAATTTTAGGGACATCTGTCATTAACGTCTACATGATCTCAACAGGTTTGAGATCAGTGTATATTCAGATTTGGATTTTAAGCAACTTTGGAGTATGATAAATCTCTAAAAAATTGAGTTTTCCCCTACAAACCTTGACCAGAAAAAATCAAGGTTTAATAAATTTTCCCCTTAATATCTGCAAGCTAACAATTAATTACTCAACTGTAACTGGATGTGGCTTTCTGGGAAATGGGAAATAAATAGCAGCTGCCATTAGCTGCATATGGAATGTTTGTCAGCCCACTGCAATATGTAGTGTGATCACACATTAAAACTCAAAATCACACTACTACAAGCTTTCATTTAATCAGGTGACTATAGTTCAGCAGAAAACTCTGCTATTCAATTCACATCCCTAGTGCAATGTCAGTAGTTTTATAAAAAACTTCCCTTTCATTTCTCGTAGCAGCAGCATGTCTCTGCTCCTCTGTTCTAGAACTCCACGCACCTCTTATCACAATAGTGAGGCTTAACTTGACATCTTTCTAACATGGAAATTGGATTTTCAAACTAGCACAAGGTGTAGACTAAGGTGCAGATTCACTAAAGGGTGAAGTGGCTAACGCTAGTGACTTTTTGCCAGAAATTACATCCGCAGGGACATCGTCTATTCAACAGGCGCAGGTGTCAATTCACTAGTGAAAGAGGCCAGCAATAACGTTCGTTCATACTCTATCGACCGGCGACTTTTCTGTCTGGCGAATGGTTGTTACTCCGCAAATTCAGTAAAGTGTGGATTTTACTGAACCTTACCTCTTTTGCCAGATTTGACTTTGCCACCTCAGACCAGGCGAAATACTTAAAAGAAGATCGATCTTCCTCAATCTTTTGTCACTCCTGGGTGCCGAAAATGCATTAAAGTTCAAAAGACGCTGGTGACTATTCCTTTTTTAAGCGGGATTGCCTGCAGGTCCTAACAAACTTTTTTTGGGTAACCAGTTTTCTCCAGACATATACTAAGATATGGAACATTAATTTTACAGAGGGCTCATGTGTAGGGCATTATATTATCTCTCTTGTCTTTATTAAGGTTCCCAGGAAATTTGTAATAAAACATGGTAACTTCAAGCATTTGCACATTTACACATTTATAGTTAAAACATTTATAGTTAACACCTCCATACAACTTTAATTATCCACCGTATGCAAATTGACTTAAGCGCAAGATCACTAGTGAATTTTCAATAGCCACAATGAAAGCTAGCGCATCTTCATTATGAAATGATCACACTTCCGAAATAACTCTAGCAAAAAGTCGCCAGCGTTCAGCGCCGAGGGCACAACTTTGCATATTAGTGAATTAGCTTAGTGGTAGCAAATTTGCACCTGGCGAAGTGGTGCGATGTGTGTGAGCAGTCGCTGGCAATTCGCCCTTTAGTGAATCTGCCCCTAAATCGGATGATGTAGACGAAAGAGCTCAGTAGATGTGTGCTAAATGGCATTGTTTGAGGCCCCTTAGGGATTGTGTACTTGTAAGTGTTGGACAAATATACCTTGTGTATTGGCCTTTTTTTTTGTTTTGTCACATTTTATTCTAATGCACAAAATAAATGATTAATAAATTTTTTATTACCATAACACAAAAATAATAAGAAATAAAACCCAACGTTGAACTTCCTTCTTTGATGTGAACTTGGCATGTTACCACTGAAGCCTACATGGAAAAGTTACAGATGAGAGTCTCCAGGCAAGGCAAAAAGACTACTGCCCCAACTTGAGAAAAAAACATGTCAGTCAGGAAGGTCTAAAATGTGATCAACGGCCATTTGTGATCAACATCAGTAGCAGAAGTATTGAAATGTCTAATAACTGTTACACATGGAGAAATATGTCATTCTGACTTTTTCCAATGACAATTCCTAGTCACGGTGCTCCCTGATGATGGGGCTCAGGGAAATGCTTTCTCTACCGTACACTAAAGCTGGACTTAGTTATCTTAGACTGCAAGCACTGAGCACCCACAAAGAGATTATAGACCAGAATTAGCTGTTTCTAGTCTCTCATCTAAAGCACTGAACAGCCATGGGTAAATCATTTCCATGAAACTAAGAATCATATCATAACCATCTTAGAATTCTTGCTAGTAATGAATTAAGTGTCATCAGTCGCTTTTCTTTTCTTAATGCCTATCTCAGTGCATCATAAGTCACAGTGTACACTAAATAGTATCCATTCATTGGTCAGGTACTGTCAGCTCTCTTCAGTTCCACATCCATCTGCACTGCTATTATCTCATGTTCGAGAAATGTAGAAGTTATTACTGTGGGGTACAAGTGACAAAGTAGGTTTCTTTGGCAGAGCTTTTAATAGCCCTGAAGAGAAATTATTCCTGGATCAAAGCTGAAAAGCAAGGTAGAGGATTAATGTCAGATAGTGGGAGCTCTAATTAGGGCTGACAGATTTTTATGTTTTGGTGTTTGAAGAAAGTTTATGGCCACTGCTGTGCTACAGAGCAATGAAAGAGGAGATTGTCGGATACATTCTAAATGCATTGGATCTTTCATTTGCACTAATAAATCATCAATATTGGATGCAGTTATACTTGTTTACCTAGTCCTCTAGGTGAGCTATATATATCCACATTAATAAAATGATGACATATATTTTACTAATTGGAACAAGTTTTTGATCTCTCTGCAGTTTTTAAAGGGTATATAAACCATTGCTATCTAGTGGATGATACTACACTACACAAACAAGTAATGACTATGTTCCATTATATTTCTTCTGCAAATAGAACTCTGTGGGCATGATAAGGGTGATGGAAAATGCCTATTTCCTAGCCTGCAGAGATGGTAATAAATGGGGATTTGATCAGCACAGAACTGTACAGCACACAAGCTTATACATCTGCACCACTTTATCCAATGTGAGGACCTCAATGGTCTAGCATTACCTGTATTTCATAATCCCAGCATTGCAGTAGTTTGATTGTCCTAACCATGCAGGTATCTTTCATTCCAAACAGAACACTTACAGCTGAAAGTGCAATGAGCAAAGTTTGGAGATTTATTAGCTATAATGTATTAGCTATAATGTATTAGCTATAATGCAGCGTTTCTTGCCCATAACTCCTGCTAGGGCAGTTATGGCCAACATTTTTAGGATTGTCTTAATCCTGGCAATCGCTGTTAAACTTGCAGCTTTATTTCAGGAGTCAGAGCAAAGAGCACTAGAGTATATTTAATGTATATTGGAAAGTTGAGTAGAATTACATTTGCTTTAACGGTGCAAAAGCCAGTTGGACTTATTTAACTATACCTTTTCTCAATTAATGAATACTGTGTATTGCCTAGTGGTACATTGTTGACATGCAACACTTGAGTCAAGGAATAAATTCCAGCCAGAGCACACTAAAAACATATAGTCAGGATAATTGTGGACATCAATACCATATGCAGTATATATACCTTGCCTTGAAGGTCTACTGAAATTAACTCCAAAGAAATCGGGATAATCATAATCACAGTTGTCTATCACTATTCCTAACATATATATTGGCACTCTAAAAATACTTTATTATAATAAGATAAAGAGAATGAACCAACTCTGAAAATGGAGGTGCAGGCAAACTTTGGTGGATATCTTTGGGTTCTCGTCAACATGTAGTTGAACAAGTAGTTCCTGGGCCCGGGTGCAGGCCATGCACCCTGGCCCCCCATCTGGATGCAATTTTCTTAACGTATTTGCTCCACTGCAACCGTATGGGGCCCCTGAGGGGGTGCAGGCCAGGGTGCAATTGTACCCGCAACACCCCCGGTAGTTACACCCCTGTTTACAGATCCCTATAATTGCTATACAGTATCTGATATGACTGAAATATAGTAGAAATAAATATTTTCCCTAAGTCAGTACATAAGAAGAGGAGCATATGTCTTACTTTTTTGGCTTTAATACAGTCTAAAACACCATGTAACTACCGCTATATATTACAGTATTTGGCTTTCCAGCATTTTTTTTTTTTTTGCTCACGGCTGCCTTGTTGTTTATCCAGTGTAGATTTATGAAAATCATTGTGAGTGGCATGGCTGCCATGTTTTATTGATTTAAACCTCCTTCACTAAACTACAATGGCATTGAGAAAGTGAAATTTAGACAAACACAATAGTTGAGGACCTTGACATTTTATTTCTCCCTCTTCTTTTGTATTGGAATTTAGCTAAAGCCTTTATATTTATAGGAATTCAGTCATTAATAAGTGTTGGTAGTATATCCGCATAGTACATTCACGGAATCTTCATGTTTTTTGTTAGTTTTTTTTTTTAATGAAATTTCCCAGCTGCTGTTTATTCTTCTGCATTTTAATGGATGTGCCTTGTCCATGGGAACTGGAAATAAATTACCCTGTGCAGTCATGTATTTTATATTTTAACATATTTATTAAGTACCAAAAAGAAAGGTAGCAATGTATCAAGGCAAGTGTAAAGTATAAAGATACACTTTTGTGGATAAAAGAGATATATATATAGTCCAGTGAGTATCCGCACTCCAATGCAAACTCTATTGTAGCCGGGGTGCACGGTTAAAATATATATAACCTTCAATTCAAGAAAACCGGTTTTTATATATATATAAATATATTGCAATATATGGACAAACAATCCCTGTTTTGTTTAAAGGGTAAGGCATTTTTTAGTAGCAGTATGCACAAAATGTCGCTGTCTTAAATATATTGATAATGGGTTGAGTGCAGAGGACTCTTGTATTTGACTATTTGTATTTGACTATATATATATATATATATATATATATATATATATATATATATATATATATATATATATATATATATTAGAACAAGACCACATATATCTAATTACTGTATGCAGAGAGGCAAATCAGACAAATCTAGCGTTAAACATGTACATATTGTGGATGCTGCATCAATTTTTACAAGACATATGGGTTTTCAGTATGGCATATACAGTGTAGATGAGATTCTTATGTTGCTTGGCTCAACTGTTTTGTTGCCATTGGTTACTGCACTGAAGCAATTTTCTTATTACTTAAGAACACTAATATTTTGGTAATTTTTTTATTGATTTAATTTCTTCTCTGCGAAATGGAAAATATTCATATATTGTAGGAGCATTATCATAACTAGTAGTGAAATAAATGTATCTAGTCTAACAGTGTTGGAAACATAATTAAACAGAACCAAACATTATTTTATTTCAAATAAAGAGACTGTGTTTATCTTCTTGATAAGCCCAAAGGCAATTTTTATGCATTAATCCCTTTGTATTATTTTTTTTAAGGTATAAACATATTTTAGAAAATGACTTTTCAACTGTTGCCGACTTCTGTTATCATCCTGTGAGCTAAATGGGAACTCATTTCTTTTTTTATTGTCACTGAAAACAAAGATGTTCAATACAGGAAAAATCCATATTGATGAAGTAATTATACAGGCTTATTTTTAGATAAAACACTGTACTCTTTAACTAGAATTTTTGTTTACGTGATCAGGACACATACAGTACATTCAGCATAAAAACTATAGGGCTCACTTATGACTGCAAGTCCCATGTTGTTTTCCCATAACCATAATGCAGCCTTTTTTTAGACTAGATTTCCAGTGTTGCATTGCGTCTAATACATTTGTGGCTGATATGTTAATTGAATTCAATTGCACCAAAAGTTTTCCAAGTCCATCTGACATCGTTTGATATAAGAGTAACATGCATACCCAATTCTTTAGAAGCAAGTATTAACATGTATTAGCAAGCATTAAATCTCACACAAACAATGCTAAAAGAACCGTAGAGGTAGTGCCTAATCTGGAGATGGCTGTAGCTCCAGGGCTGTTCTGTTTTAGTAAGTACAACTGTGCTCAATTTGGAATGGGAGGCAGGAAAGATTAAGCAGTGCAAATGCATTATATGGAAGTGCAAAGAGCATATGACTGGGGTTTAATGTGCAGCTAACTGAGGGGAAATTTGCATGGACACAACTATAGTATGGCAAATTACCCCTTGTAGCTTATTTATGTAGAATTGGGGCAGATGTGAAAATGCAAGGGTGCCAGTATTATTCAGCATAATCTTAAGGGCTAAAGTACCATGAAAACTGTAGTCCCACAACTATAAACATGTGACCTTAAAGCAAAAATATGAAATGTAACTTTTTTTCAAAGTCCTCCTGGGCCAGAGGTCCAAATGAATATAAAACTCAATGGATTTGCTAAGGGGTTAGCTCATTCATGTAGTGCGAAGCAATTGGGTACAAATACAACAAGAGGTTACCCTCTTCATCAGATATCAAGAAATAGTGACAATCTCCCCCTATAAATAATCATTCCTTTCCAGAACCACTGTCATGCTGGAGGATTTTACTTGATGCAAAATCAAGCAGTGTAGCTGAGGGTACCCCTTTTTTAACCCAAAATGGAATATGAACATACGTTGTATTTTGCATATACCAATCAGGTTGACAAGGCAATGGGGCATTTCAGGTAATGGGATACAAAGAATTTTTTAAAAATAAAGATTTTAAGAGACAAAATAATAGATTCAGTAAAGTATTTTCATATTCCAGTGTCCAACTTGCCTATGTGCCATGATCCCAACCAGTATGCTACCATATATCTGATACCAAACAATAAAAACATCATGATAAGGGTCGTTTACAAATTTACTTAAACAAGCAGAATGTACAATGTGCAAAAACTGATGCAAAAAAAAAAAATCTTGTTGACCTCCAACGCAATATTTTCCATGAATCTGATTGTTTAGCTTTAAAAAAAAAAATGTCAGTTGAAGGCTATTTAATTGATCTTTTATTCCCATTCTCCTGTTTTCTCTTTTCCACTTGTCAGTTATAATTTCTGATTTTCTTATTAAAGGAGATCTAACCCTTTGTTATACCATCTCACTGCACCCTAGGTCTAAAAAATATAGACCCAAACTTAATTACAGATGCCACAACAATTACCACTGAGAATCATGTCATATAAAATGAATTGTGATTTATTTTTCTGGAACTGATAAAATATTTGGCAGTCCTTCTTGTTTGATATTTTCTATAACAACAATTCACATGTGTTTTTGCATTTACTTAAAAAGTAGCAGCAAAAACATATGCAAAATCTTCCCCATTCAGTTTCTGTTGTGGACAACAGGAATCACCACAAATATGGCCCATCCATATGTCTGTCACCTGAAGCAGCGGACATTGAGGCTTTTTTTAACAATTACTGTCCCATACAGGTGTGTCGTTGATTCTCTTCCCCTCCATCTACTCCACTGGGATGGTAATAACCCGACCCCTAAGGTGTGCAGTCATCTGTCCTACCACCAAAGTAATTAAATACCATGTTTTACCCCCAAACTATCACTCAACAGAAATCTTATCAGAAGTATTCAAATATTAATCAGTATGTAAAATATCATTAGCTAAGGGTTGCATTGGGTTATGTATATGCAGTGGACTAAGGATCATATCTGATTGCTGGCACAGAACTAAATTTGGATGACACTAAATAGACAATAATTGTTTTTCCTGTGTAATTGTATATGTACTCATTATATACAGGTATGTATAAAGCATGTTACTTCAGTGAACCCTACATTTTTATCCCCTGATTTTAAGTTTCCCCTCATTTTACACCATTTTTATGTGGTCCCACCAATAAATAATGTATTTTCCTGATTTTACATTTTCCTGGATTTTATACCATTGTTTTCTGGTCCACTGAAAAATGGGAGATCTACTATATATAAGAAGTATGATTTGATAGGGTTTAAAATGGCAAACTACAAATGTAGAATTTCTAAGAACATGTGTTTTCTTGTGCCCAAATCAGATATGTCTACCTTGAAGCAAATTGCTCATCTCCTATATATATCTCCACTAATATCAGTAGTAGCTATAGTAATAGTTTTTGAATACTGAAAATATGTTCTGCAGAAGAAAATGATGCACTACAAGGTAGCATTGCACACAATTATATTATGTCATATATTGCATTTAAAGTTTACAACAAGAGTATGTAAGCTTAGGCAGTAAAACAAATCTAATACAATATTTTTCTTGGATCAACCAACAAACTAGCTACAGAATAAATAAAAATAAAACTTGAATATATATTGGCTTTTTACTGCATCTCACGAGACATTTTTTATTGTTTTATGTTGACTAATATAGGTATAGAAAGGTACTACTATATATGTACTGTATTTGCTTTTAATATAATATCACAATAGTTATATTTGAGAAAACACTTCAGTTATAGTTCAGCAATAGTTATATTTGAGAGAACAGGCATTTTTTAGTTTTCACTAACTGTACAAACTGGTTACGTTTTAGTCCTCCATGGCATATCTAAAATCTGAAGTGTAAAATCCTTCTCTGACTGGTCTTCAGATTCTTAGCAGCATTGAGTGGTTTGTCAAAGAATGCACTATAGCAATGCCTTAAATATGTCTGACAGACATTGAGGTTTTATCCTAGGCAAGATTACCATGTATAGATTGATGCTAAATTATTCTGCTCTGGACAGATGTGGAAAAAAAAACATTATTGTTAATTGTACACTTAAGGATTTTCCTAGCTTAAAAGAATTCCCATAGATTACTTTGAGGGCTTTGTGTCCTCTGGAATCAATGTAACCATACTGTGAACATACACCAAACTGTACATATACTTAACCTTTATAATAACAGTTGTAATAAGTTCAGGAAATTTATGTTAAGTAGGTTAGAATGCCCAGGGTTCCTCTCTTAATCGGATTTCTAAAGGAGCAAAAGCATCTTATAGGGGCGCTATACATTTTTTAAAATCTTGTTTAAAACTATAGGCAAAAAGCTACATTTTTCTAATCCATTATATATTTAATTTAGCTTGTATACCATAAATATTCAACATACCTCTGCATCTAATTCTCAAGTGAACAATGGGGTAAATCTAAAAGTGAAAATTCCTTCTTGTCTACCTCCACCAAAACCTTAATATAACCCTGCATGTTAACATATTGCATATTCACTTACATAAAGGATAGTGTAATGTGCTGAAAATTTGCTGACAAATTCACAGCAAAAAATGTTCTCTTAACATTTGTGGAAATGTGCTAAAGAATTGACACCATAAATAAGTAAAATATATATGAAATATTGGCATGGAGGAGGTAGATGACGAAATGCAAAAGCGGCTGCTATATCTTTATGATGGTAGTTCACTAACCTCAACTTGGCAAACATCCTCTTCTTGCTTTTGTGATAAATTGGGGAAAATTTCTTTTTACAATAGAAAAATTCTAAAGATGTTTCCCAGTGTGAAGTTAACTTGCCAAAACTTAACAGTATCATCTTTTAGCAAATTGCAAATAATGTGGTGAATTGTCATTTTTGGAAAAAATATTAAAATTTTTAACTTTTTCCATTTAGTAAATATGCCCCTTTCTATTTTTTCCCTCTACCTTGTAATGAGCACAAGTGCTTAACTTTGTTTATTCTTTTGTTTTCTCATATCTTGAATTCAGCTTTAGAACACATTTTCCAGGGAGACTAAACCTATAGTACAGAATAGATTTTTGCAAAATAAGAACTGATGAATGAGGTTTTTGTTGCATAGTAAAAATCATTATCCTCAACCAGTGTTTTTGGGTCAAAATGTCATCATGACGTGCATTTTACAATTTAATTAAAGCTTTATTATGTTTACTTGTGTTCAGAAATTAGATCTTTCCTTCAATTGTGTTAGACTATACTTTATTGAAATGGAAATTAGGATTCATTAGATCACACATTTTGAATAGCGTTTTACTCACTTTGTTATGCAAAAGAATTCATACCTTATTTAATATTATCATAGACACAAGCTTTTATGAAGTTATGTAATAAAAGTTTGCCTAGGAGCGGTAACTCATAGCAACCGATTAGCAGGTGCCATTTACTGGCCACCTGTATAAAAGCAAACATCTTATTGGTTGCTATGGGTTACTGCTCCTGGACAAACTTAGTGCCTTTTATTACATATGGGGTGAGTCTTTAAGTTTTTAGCTAGTTGAGTCTCAGGGTGCAAGAAGCAGACCCATGTGCCTGTTTTGTCCTTTGCATGTTGCCCCAGACTTAGTATATTAGTCTTTATGTATTGAAGGAACAAATGGTTGATGTTTTTTGGATATTGTTGTTTTTTTGTGTAAGCTTTGAGAAAGAGGTGAATTTTAAGAGAACATTTAATACACTGTAGGGAAGGAGTGTATGATGCTGTAGAGTACTGAATTCCACAGGTAGGAAGCTACTCTGGTGAAGTCTTGTAGGCGTGCATGTGATAAGGGCAGAAGAGAAACAAAGTGGTTAATTTGGAGTGTACCTGGAGATGAGGTAGAGCATTGTTATTGAGAACTTTAAAGCTGAGTGTGAGGAGTTTAAATTTGATGTGGGAAGGTAAAGGTAGCCATTGCAGAGATTTGCAGAGAGATGCAGCAGACATGGTTTTGCAGGTGAGGTGGATGAGCCTTAAACTGTTCTCTAGATAGACTGTTAATATGGTAGTTAATAATAGCAGGGCTGTTGTCTTTCCTTATTTGAAGAGTTTGGGGTGCAATGCAAGAATGCAAGAATTTATGGAAGGCTCCTATCACACTGCATGTATTGATTTTCTATGTAACAATAGTATCACCCATGAGGTGTTAAGTGCAACATGATCATAGGACACAAGCAACAGTTACTGTTGAATAATATTGCTTACTTGTGAGAAGGGATACTCTTTGATATATCTACTGTATCTCATAGCATGGTCTCTGGAGAAGATACAGGATGGAGTAAGGCAGATTATTCAAAGAGAGCACCAGTGCATGTGTATTACATCATGCCTGGTATCTTTTATGCAGCCTACTTGCCACTGCTCTATCAGGTGGGCTCTTAGTTTATGCTTTAGTTACCTTTAGTTTCCAAGTAGGCATAATGAATTCACCTGTGGTCGGTTTGGCCTTCAGCATGGCTATAACCCCCCCCCCCCCCGCTCTGCACTCACACATTGCCAGTTGTAGGTTAAACTTGTGTGTTCCTTGGTGCCCCTTGTGTTATTTTCTGATCCATGGACTATTCCTGATATAGCATTTGTCTCAAATCTCAATGGTTGTTTTACTTATACTGACCTGGCTGAGTTGCTGGATTCTCGTGAGGTAAGACCTGGCTGCACACGAATAGTCGAGGGCTAGACCTGAGGCCAAAGGTGGCTGTTACAGGCCAAAGAGTACCCCTCGCCCGGAATTCCGTCGCTCCCCATGGGGTTGGGTTCACCATACAGTATATGACAATTTGTAAATTTCCAGATCCAAGGGAGTCCCTGGTATATTACATTAGTAATGTATCATTTTAGGGTGACTTCTAATCTTTCATGATCAAGATAAGAGCCTTCCTTTGGTTGTTTCCACTACCCGTTGTGGGCTTTATTCCTGTTTGGAGTGTTACAGTAGATTTTACTTTATTTCTGTGTTCTTTTTTCATTTACACTGTACCCATTTAGCTAAATTACAGCTAAAAATATAGAATATCTATATAATGTCCACATTTTAGAAATATATTTTATTTAATTTATTTTGACAACAAGAAAGTCAACTTTAAGTACAGAATTTGCTCAGGTGGCTCCCAATATCGCTCTTTTTAAACAAATAAACAAATAATTATCGCACATTTTTTCCATTGCAATGGATAATATGACATATTGTGCTGCAGTGCTTTGTGTGTACCATGTGATTCCAAAGCAAACTTTAAAACTTATTGTGGACCACATATAATTGGGCATTTGTAAAATGTTTTGGCTGGAAATTCTCTATAAACATTACAGGGAATAATAGTTTCTGTTTATGACATGCTTTAATAAATAGATGTCCTTTCTTTCACATGAATAATATGAACTTAAATAATATCAATGTATTTAAAATGTTTTTTAAACTGATGCAGTTCCTATCCGACACCTAAAACACACCACTGTGAGCTGTTTCTATCTCTGTTTGCAAAGAGTCCTCCTCATTTCACACTGATAGGGGTACATACTTCAAAGCATGTGTTTATCCTGCAAACGATTGTTAAAGATTCTTTTCTAAAACTATAAAGAGAATAGTTTACAACTCCTATCATCTATGCAGATGGAGCACAGGGTGTTTCCAATATATAGAACTCTATCTCCGGGTGATTTAAATGTTGATTTTTAAATAGGTCCTTTTTTTGTGTATTGTGTCTGCTTGAAAACCTGCAAAAGAAGTGCCTGAAACTTTGCATGATGTATATGTATCTCAACTGCTGTGATGTAAGCTCCATTTTTTTACAATTAAATGTCCTTGTTGAGTATAGCTTAGCTGCATCTTGTGTGTATGTATCTGTTTTATGCTTGCTTTGTGTTCATTTATAGCTGGTATTGATGATTCACTTACTAGTATTATGATATAAAAAATAAGCCTTTTATGTTCCCCACAATTACCCAGTGTAGGCTGTATTATTCCAAAGCATAACTACTGTACTGAATGTAATATATAAATAAGGAACACAGTTGTATGCTAAAGACCTTGGGCAATATTTGACAATTAATTTGAGAACTAACATCTACATAGGATTGCTATTTTTTAAAAAATGCTTTTTTTTTTGCATGTGTCTACAATCATTGAATTATAACATCAAACCATTTTGCAGCCATATACGCTAACAAGTCACTAGGGAGCTGTTAAAGAAACCAAGGTATGCTCATTTAGCTAATTAGCCAGCTAAGATAGGTATGTATAATGTTATACTGGAAAGGCCTAGACGTTTTTATAGTTTTTATAGTTTTCAGGATCCTATGCAATTCAATCATTTTAATTTATTCAAATGCTTCCATTGTTTTTAAAAATTATTTAGCAGTGGAATTTAAAATGGGCAACATCCCCCCCCCCTATTTCTTGTAGTGTTGCATTTTTTTTAAACAATGCATAATGATTTTCATAATGAGTTGCTTTCATAAATATACAGTATATCCATTATTTGCCCTTTAGAAAACTCGTGAAAAATACTGTCGTTTTGAATCATTTATGTATAAACCCTCTGTACAGCTGTACCTTTTTCTTGAACTACCAATAAAATACAATTGGTATTTCATGTATATAGTCCCCCAAACATAGAGCCTTTTTGTAAGACTGTACACAGAATGTAGATTCTGTTTTAGAAATGGAAGGGCAGGTTTCCCCAACCAACAAGCGGGAACATGCGCTTGCTGTTGTCTTCACTTCCTGCACCCTCCAGAGCCACAGTGGAGACAGGGGCCTTCCACTGGATCCAGCATAATTCGAAATAATTTGATTTTAATGGAGTCGAAGGGAGAAGACCATCCCGGAATTCAAAGCTTTCTATATAACTCCCTATTAGTGATAGGTGAATGATACCCGTTTCCCTTCACTGAGAATTCACAAAACAGTGAAAATTCCCTGAAATGCATTGAAATCAATTTTTTTGACACATAACAATTCTTTTCACCCATTGGAGTCTATGGGTGTCATTTCCGTGAACAATTTCACTCATCACTACTCTCTATAAGTTATAATTATACATAGTATTGAATGTTTTCAGTATTTGGAGCCACATCAGTTGTAATTGAAGTGGAACTACAAAAACCTGAGGCAGATTTAGAAATTTCTGGTATAGTATATTGTTTCTCAAGTAAAACTAATATTTTCAAATAGGAAATTTTATTTATGAAATGTGACATTCTTCTGCTTTTAAAGGGTCAAATTTGGGCTTTTTATTATTTTTGTTTTAACTGTGTCCCTGGTACTAGGACCATATACGGTATATGCATTCCATAGGAATGATATTAATGAGTTAGAAAGAGTGCAGAGAAGTGTAACTAAGGTCTTAAGCACTTGCGGGTGAACATAATTTTTCATTACTAATTAATTAGAGGCCATTAGACAGATAACGGGGTATAATTTTGTAGCACACAATACAGATGCCGCTAATTTAGAATGAGGAATGGCATTTTCACATAAAGCTTTCTAATGCATAAAGAGAACCTATTTCTCAGAGATGTGCGATAGGGTCTAATGATGGAATGCAAGAATGTCTGTTTTATTAGTTTGCATGATGGCCTATGTGCAAACCCAAAACATAAGTTTATACTTAGAACCAGAGAGAGCACATTACATTTTACAACCTTTCATACATAGATATCATCTGTTCTCCTGCACTGTCTATTGAAGTTGATACAGGTCCCTTGAGGCACAGCAGGCAATAATAAACTATAGGAATTTCTTGGAAATGAAATTGCACACAGATAAAGATAAGGGAATATAACCAATTTATTGAACTTCAAAGTTTGACAAGGTGTCTGTTTTTGAGTGGAGGGAAAGCATCCTTTGCCGTCCTCTCTTGCAAGGTCTCCTACATTGCATCCTTCATCATATATTTCTAATAGTAACAGCCACCTGTCAATTCAGGATATATTTATGTCACTTGAGTTTTCCAAATATTGTGCAGCAAACACATACATGTGCACATTTTGAACAGAGGAGAAAAAATATGTTCAAAACATACAAATACCATATAGCTCTAACTTACTTATGTGCATAAATGTACAGTATTCAAATGATTATTTTTTTACCAATCACACCCTCTGAACTTTGAAGTATGTTTTAATAATTTTATAAATACACAATTGCTCTATAACAAAGAGAAGACTTTTTTTTATCAGAGTGGCACTGTGCATACACCACTAAATAACATCTGAAAGAAAACACAGATAATAAATGATAGATAGATAGATAGATAGATAGATAGATAGATAGATAGATAGATACAATCCAAAAAAGGAAACAAAAGCAAAAAAAAGTCCCTGAAATGCTGCAATATGTCCCAGCATCAACCTGACTGAAACTATCATAAAAATAAAATGAGAATCCATTTCAATTCCACATTTCCTAAGAAAGGATAAGATTTTTTATTAACATGAAAGTGACAGAAACATTCTAACAAATGATCTGTTGCAAATCCTAGTGAAAAAGGACTCTGCTTTTGTGCATTGTTAAGTTGAAAAAGTAGAACAATCTAAAAATAGTTACCTTTATTGTTACATGAAAAATTAAATTCCATAAAAGGGACCAGGAAATATGGCACTACTTTACACAAAATACAAAATTCCTCAAGTTCTTTCATCAGTATGCATGTCAGTATTTACATAAAGTTTTATCTATCTTATTTATCAGGATTTTTTCTATCTTCATCCTCTCTTTGCATGAGCATAAACTAATATACATAGCTGAGACAATATAAAACAGAATTTTGCAACTTCTAAAGCACACAAACCCTCATTCCATCTTATCTAGACTTTTGCAATTTCTTACTTACTGGCCTTCCACAATCCCACATGAATCCAACTCTTTTTCTAGAATACTTGTACTCCTCCACTAATATGTGTAGCTGAGACTAGGGATGGGCCGAATTTGACCCATTTAATTTCTCCAAAAATTCGCTGCCAGAGAAATGTCGTGGGCATCAAAAAAAAGTTTGTCGTGCGGCGTCTTTTTTTTTTACGCACACCACCATACAAGTCTATGGCCGTCATTTTTGCAGTGAAACAAGGCGAAAAAATTCATCCATCCCTAGCTGAGACTATATAAAGCACAATTTTCACATGCCTCATGTCATGTCATGCCTCAATTTTCACATGCCTCATTTTCATCTGCCTCTTTCTCAGGGCTGGATTTGCATAGTGGGCAACCTTAGGCCCTCTTACGTTCGTCACAACCATCAGCTCCCTTTTTTTTTTTTTTGTAACTTATGTTTTATTTGCAATTTTTCAGTAAATAAAGCACTTAGTGGTACATACAAACATTCAAATAATGCAAATGTCACAGGTTAGTGCAAAACAACATAAAGAAAAATAAAAAAATAAAAAGAGGGCTCCAATAGGAGCAAAAGACATCATAGTATAACAGGCAGTTGCATCAGTTGTGTGGAAGGCAGGCATAATCTTGGGTTATGATAAGCTACATATACATTGGGGAGCAAAAGGAGCAATGAGGAGGTGGGCTCAGGCGAGGAGATAGAGCCAAATATATGACCAAAGGGACATGGGCAGCATGGCGTACTATGGGAAGGACTGCACAAGGGTCTCAATGATTGCTAAGAGGCCAAACCCCTAAGGTTCCACAACGACCAGACCTTGAGGTAGTAATCCATCCTATTTTGCATATAGGCAATGTTTGACTCAAAAAGTCTGTTGCTGTTAACCCTCCAAATGATTTCAGGCTTAGTTGGCGGTGTTGGATCCTTCCATCTGGAGGCAATTGCTAGGCGTGTAGCCGTTAAGATCTGGTTCACTAGAGCCTGACCACTTCTACGTAATTTGGGGATGGGTTTACCAAGCAAGAGGACAATCGGGTCCAATGGGACAGGACGGGCTATTATCCGGCTAATGAGATCCGCTACCTCTTTCCAGAGCTGTTGTATGGAGGGACAGTCCCAAAAAATGTGGGGGAGCGTGCCTTGGGCCCCACAATTCCTCCAACAAGTGGGAGGGTGATTTGGAAACAATTTGTGCAAGCGGTCCGGGGTGTAGTACCAGAAAGTTAGAATTTTAAAGATGCTCTCCTTTTGACGGACACAGGAGACCATTCGCCTAGCATTATCCCAAATAAGGGACCATTCTGCAGCTGTCAATGGATGTGGTAACACCCGATCCCACTTGTCCATATATTTGTGTCTCAATTGTGTAGGACCTGAGGGAATGGCAAGTAATTGATAGATTCTGGTGATAAGGCCTTTCTGTGGTAAGCCGACCGTTGCAAGTAGTTCAAAAGCCGTAAGGCGGTTTGCTTTGGCATAAATGATGTAGGGTCCCAAAAAATGTCGAATTTGGAAGTATTCGAAAAGTCTGATGGGTGTCTGCGGAAACATTTCCTGGATCGATTGGAGAGGCAGGATCTCATGCGTGAGGGGATTGAGCAGGTCCCGGATCATAAAAAAGCGAGAATTGGACCATTTTGTGTAAAAGGAGGATTCCATCCCTGGGGGAAATGCAGGGTTTCGTAGAAACGTGGTCAGGGTCGACTTGGAAGGACTAAGGTTGTGTTTGAGCCTAGTTGCACGCCATATTGAGCAGGTGAGTCGGGTTGCAGAAAGTGCAGAGGTGGGAATCTGAGCAAAGTCTGAGTGGCCCCAAATACAAGCATTTAAATGGAAATCATTTATCAAGACATTTTCAATATGCCCCCAACAGGTGTGCGAGGACCAGCTAGACCAGGCCAGCAGCTGTCGTAAGTGTGCAGCCTCATAGTATTTTTGTAGGTCCGGGATGCCCAAACCTCCCTGCTTAGGTGGTGTCAGCAAGACAGATTTAGCAACCCTGTGGCCTCGGTGAGCCCAAATAAAGTTATGGAATTGAGACTGGATAGCCTTAAATGTAGCTGGGGAGATAGCCACTGGGAGAGTCTCAAATAAGTACAAATATTTAGGCAAAATAGACATCTTTAAAGCTGCTACTCTACCCAGCCAGGAAATGGTGTATTTGGACCAGGTGTCCAGCAAGCTCTTTGTATGTTGTATAAGGGGTTTGAAATTCAAGTTATATGTCTGACTCAAGTCAGCTGGGATCTGGGTGCCCAAGTAGGTGATAGAGCAATCTTTCCATTTATAATTGAAAGCGGCCTTCAGAGCAGATAGGGCTGGTTGTGGGATACGCAAAGGAAGGGCTTCAGTCTTATCAACATTTAATTTATATCCTGATAGGGTGCTATATGTGTATCAACTGATGCAAATTTGGCAAGGATATAAGGGGGTTGGTGATGGTGAGCAGGACGTCATCGGCAAAGAGAGCTATTTTATAGTGAGTTTTCCCTACTAGGACTCCCTTAATATCTGGATGGAGGTGTATAGCGGCAGCCAAATGTTCTATGCTCAAAGCATAGAGCAGGGGGGATAAGGGGCAGCCTTGCCGCGTCCCATTAAAGATGGAAATGGGTTTACATGATTGTCCGGGGAGTTTGAGGTAGGCTGAGGGCGTACTGTATAAGTTATGGATGGCAGCAAGGTATGAGCAAGAGAGATTGAGGTGTTCCAGCAAAGAGAACAATTAGGTCCAGTCCAATCTATCAAATGCTTCTCGGCGTCTAGGCTGAGGATTAAGGACTGGTCGCCTCTCCGCTGGAGAACCTCAATCAGGTCAAAGGTGCATCTGGTGTTATCCCCTGCTTGTCTGCCTAATACGAAGCCAACTTGGTCCCTGTTGATGAGGCCTGGCAAAATGGGGGCTAGTCTGTTTGCGAGGAGTTTAGAGAACAGCTTGAGATCGGTATTTAGTAAGGCTATGGGCCTATAGTTGGGGCACATGGTGGGGTCTTTCCCTTCCTTCGGTATCAATGATAGGTAGGAAGTTAAAGTTGTGGAAGGGATAGGAGCGCCTTGTAGATATAGGTTAAAGAGTTGGACCAGGTAGGGTAAAAGTATGTGCTGGTAGAGTTTGTAATATTTGTAGGGTAGGCCATCAGGCCCCGGTGATTTCCCGGTGGGCATTTGCTTAAGTACATTTGTGAGCTCCTCTGCAGTGATATTAGCATTCAGAGAGGAAAGGTCATCCTCAGAAAATTTGGGGAGTTTGAGAGATTCCAGAAATTTAGTGATCTGTTCTCTGTGGGTCACTGTATTCGGGTATGTGGGGGTCAGATTATACAGTTTAGAGTAGTATTCAAAAAATTGGGAACCGATCTGCTCTGGATCAAAGGTCAGTTGGCCCGAAGGGAGTTTGAGCGAATTTATTCTAGCTTGAGCATGTTGGTGTTTTAATCTTCGGGCTAGTAGAGTGTGTTGTTTATCTGACTTTTCATAGAAAAGTTGCCGAGTCCAAAGGATGGCCTTTTCTGCCTGTTTTTGTTTTAAAACTGCCAATTCCCTACGCTTTTTGTTTAGCTGCCTCAATAAGGTTTCAGATCCTGACATGTTGTATTGTGTTTCTAAGTCTCGTAGTTGTCTATGTAGCAAAAGGTAGTTGGCCATGCGCGATTTCTTTTTATGGGCCGATAGGGCAATAAGCTGGCCTCTGATCGTAGCTTTATGGGCTTCCCATAACGTGGCTAAGGAGTCAACAGAGCCTTCATTGAGTGCAAAATAATCTTTGAGCTTGGTTTCAATGTCTTTAAAGGCTTCTGAATCATGTAGAAGGGTTTCATTAAGACGCCAGTGTGTTTCCCGTAGAGGGGGCTTAGACAGTTCCAAAGTGAGGGTGATAGGGGCATGGTCGGACCAAGTGATTGGAAGGATATCAGAGGAATGTCGTAAATGGAGGCAGGGATGCGATATAAAGAAGTAGTCAATACGGGAGTGAGTCGTGTGCACGGGGGAATAGAAAGTGTATTGCCTATCTGTTGGGTGGGTGATACGCCAAGCATCGAACAAGTTGGCTTGTCTCATGGATTGTCTAAAAAGCCTGGAAAGATTATGGGCAGGTTGGTCAGGTGAAGGATGTGATCTATCTGAGACTTGAGAATAGGTTAGGTTAAAGTCTCCTCCCATGACAATATGAATAGGGGTGAGACTTTGGGCTTTACGAATGATTTTACGTATAAAATGGATCTGTTTCCTATTTGGGGAGTATACATTTAGGAGTATTACTGGTAATTGAGCGTACCTCCCTGTTAACAGTAAATAATGACCGTTTGGGTCAGGGATAGCCTGGTCAACTGAGAATGGACAGTTCTTGTGGATAAGAATGGCGACACCTGCCTTTTTATGTGGGCCTGAGGAATAAAAGCTTTTGGGATAAAATTTGGAGGTAATTTTGCCCGAGCCACTTGCAGGGAAGTGGGTCTCCTGAATGAAAGCAATGTCCGCTCGGGTATTGTTTAGTTCCTTTAATAGAAGGTATCTCTTATGGATACTATTTAAGCCTTTGGCATTTATGGAGATTAATTTAGCCATAATCCTTAGGGGCGAATGATTGCTTATTCAGATATAGCCCATGTACAGAATCAGGAGTAAAGCAAAGTTGTCCAGGCTCTCCCCTCCCCTTGCATGCATGATACAATATTATAGAAGCAAATGCTAAGCGTCTTGCGAGACTGACCTCCCACACCGTCTCATTCCTATCAAAATAGTAGTGCACAGAAATACAATGCCTGCATGTGACAAATAACAATATCAATAACATCAAAACTAAAACCATATTCAAAAAAAGTAGAGCAATCAAAGAATAAAAAGGAAAAATGGAGGGGGGAAAAAAAAAAAATATATATATATATAGAGAGAAAAAGGGAGATTAACTTAAGTTGGCTTCAACTGCGCCAACAGTAGGGCCGTTGGAACAAAAAATGGCCTATAATAAGTAGAACGTGCGAGGTGCAGACTTGAGGTCTGCGGCTCCGGAGGGGCAAGACAGGCACCTCCAGGTGGGGGTATGAGCACTGAGCCCTGGCGGATACTAGTCCGGACTAGGTGGTGTTCGAAGCAGAAAGGTCTGCGTCCAGAAGATCCAATGTGATGGGACAGTAGTCCATAATTGAAATAAAGACCCAAGAGGGTCAGGGTAGAATATTTTCAAGTGTCACGAGGGGGAGAGGGGCTCAGTTGGAGCCTTGGCGGGGCGATGTTGCTGCCGACAGTGGCCCATTGAGGCTTGATGGGAGAAGCCGGGTGAGCCTGAGTCGCCTTGCCGTTCGGTCCCGGTGGTTCTTTGATGGGAAGGCCAAGCGCCTTTAAGAATCTGTCTGCGTTCTGGGGATTGTGCAGAATGTATGAGTGGCCTGCACGATTAACAACCAGTTTAAATGGGAACCCCCATCTGTAGGGAATCCCATGCTCCCTGAGCTTTTGTGTGAGGGGTCGCAGTTCACGCCTCTTACCCAAAGTGATAGGGGAGAGGTCCGCAAAAATCTGGATCTTATGATTGCGGAAGTCCAGAGTGTTAGTGGATCTCGTGGTAGCCAATATGGCCTCCCTGCCTTGGTAGTAGTGGAAGCAGGTTATGATGTCCTGTGGGGGCTTAGGAGAGGATGGCTTGGGGCCTAGGGAGCGATGGGCCCTATCAAATCTCCACATGGTAACTGGAATGTCCGGACAAATCTGGGAACAGAGGTCCTTGAGGTAGTTAGGAATCACTGAGGGTGTCACCTCTTCTGGGACCCCTCTAAATCTCAGGTTTTGTCTGCGGGACCTGTTTTCCAGGTCCTCGCACATGTCCCGCAATTGGAATATTTCCTCCCGAAGTGCGGCATTGTCTTCCTCAACATTCATGAGGCGCTGTGCCAAATCATCAGTAAAGTTTTCTAATTTGCCTGTGCGGTCCCCAATATCAGTGACCTCCCTCTGGATCTCTTTAATCGCAACATTAACTGCTGCAGAGACGGTCTGCGTAATGGTGGAGGTGAGGGCCGTCTGTAAATAAGAGAGCTGTTCAGCCAGTATCTGCGCAGTCACAGGCTGCTCTAATGAGCGCTCGGTGTGCAGTGCATCTGCGGGTGAATGTTGAGGGGACTGGTGTTTAGGGGTCGAGGCAGGCGAAGTACTCACTGAACCGATGGGTGAAGTAGCTGTATGAAGCGGTTCCGAGGGTGCGTCATCAGATCCGGCGCCATCTTGAGAGCTCCGCAGTAAGTCCCGACCGGGAGTTTTATGTAGGTATGGCGACATGGTGGAGCGTTGTGCACGGGTCCCCCTTCTCCCCATGCTGCTGTGTCTTGGGTGAATGACCCGAGCTGTGTGTTGGCGTGGATAATTGCTTATGTTCGGGCTGCTATGGATCAGACGGACGGAGCTCCTAGCACAGACGTCTGTTCTCCACCATGGCTAAGGACCGCCCCCCCATCAGCTCCCTTTTATCCCTGCTAATTTTCATCATCAGGACCGGAGCCATGGGGATTGGCGCACAGGAAATTTAAATAAATATTTTATCTCTTGCGTATTGCCAGTGTTTCTGAACCAATGTGGGTGTGGTTAGGAAGCATGTCCCCCCTAAAATCCTGGCGCCCTAGGCCTGGATGTCCTTTCCACAAAACCCGGGCCTGCTCTTTCTGCAACCTATAAACCACTCATTCATGCCCTCATCACATCTCATCTACATTATTGCAATGTCTTACTCACTACTTCTGCAATCCCACCTCAATCCAGCTCAGTTTCTAGAATACTTGTGCTCCTCCACTTTTTCAACTCTTTATCATGGCTTATAGCAAAGCAATCTACAAACACAAAAACAAACTTCACTTTGCCATATCTTTTTACTTCAGTTGCATATCATTATGTTTCTTGGTGTCTCATTTAAACCGCAGTCACCGTTTTTACACTCTTGCTAAGCTCTAAAAATGTTACATTTATTAAGTGTAAAAACAACAAAAACCTCTAATACAAAACGTTGTCAGATAAAAGTTGTTGAGGTCCTACAGAAGTCAATGGGAGCTGTGCTGTGTGAGAAGCCCTGGCTGTAGTGGAGCGGCGGGGATGCCTACAGCTCTAATCTTCTGTGCGCCAATGCTCTCTGCTCATTCTTCATTATGGCGTGTCCCAGGTCTCATCCGGGTTTACATGCTGCCGCTTGTGACATTCTCGCAATTTGCTGTGAAGTTTGAATATATAAAGGGGCCTTGGGTAGTTACTCACGGCCCAACCTAAAGGTCTATTTCTTAGTTCCTGGGTGATATTTCTTGTGTTCCTGATCTGTTACTGACCCTGCCTGTCCCTGATCTTGCTGCCTGTCCAGACCCTTGCCTGTGTATAGACTTCTCCCTTGGATCCTGCTTTGTACCTCGACCTTGGTGTGTTTGACTCGGCCTGTGACCTCGACTACTCTTACGGCTCCTGAATCTGTACTGCCTGTCCTGATTGGTATCGACCCGGCCTGTCCCTTGACCATGCTCCTGTTCTCCATCCTATTTACAACGTTTGGTTTCCTTGTCTGCCCAGAATTCACTACCTGGTCCTCTCATTTAAGAGCTGACAACATCCTGAAGCGAAAGGTGGTTGTTATCAGGAGAATAGTGAGCCGTGATTGGGTCCTTGGAGCTATGGCTATTAGAGTTTTTAGACAATTCCTAGCGAAAAAGTTACATTTTAGAGGTATTCATTATTTTTTTTCCGAATTGTTCAGGATTATTTTCCGTTCTTTTTTATTTGGATCTTTTAATAAATGTCATGACATTCATGGCTTTAGAGAAAGTGAGTTTAGACGAAAAACCTCTAAAACAACTAAAATTTGGCCTTATAGTTGTTAATATGGCTATTAACTTTTTGCAAAAAAAGTTAATAGATATAGCTCCAAGACCTTGTTTACTCCAAATTTTCAATGCATTTATAAATCATAAAAAATGTTAAAAACCTTAAAGTAACCATTTTTACGCTTAGTAAACAAAATGGTGTGTTCTTCCCATGCAAGATTTTTTAGTGCTAAAAAGTTCAAAACGTAAAAAGAAAACTACAAACATTAATATATCAGTGCCTAAGGGGCCTATTTATCAAGGGTCGAATTTCGAATTTGAAAAACTTTGAATTCAAAAAGACCAACTGAAATTAAAGTTGAAGTTTTTTTTGGCCGGATAGGTCCATTTTCGATCGATTAGGTCTGAATTGGACCGAATTCGATTCATATGAATCTAATTAATAGCACATTCGATCAAATTCGATTCAAAGTTTTTCCCCCAAAAAAACTTTGATTTTTCAAAGTCCACCAATTGACTCCAAATAGGTTCTAGGAGGTCCCCCATAGGCTTAAACAGCAATTTGGCAGGTTTTATATGGCGAATGGTCAAAGTCGAATTTTTAAAGAGACAGTACATGATAAATTTCGATATTCAAATTTTTTAAAAATTCGAATCGAATTTGGACTATTCCCTAGTCGAAGTACACAAAAAATAGGTTGAAATTCAAATTTTTTTCATTCGAAAATTCACCTCAACCTTTAATAAATCTGCCCCTAAGTGTCAATGCTGTTCTGTTAGAATAACTGGATCGATTTTTTCACATGAAGCAGTTGCCAAAATGTTATGAATAGCTGCCCTTATGACGTTTGTATTTGTGTTTGTTAGTTACCCTATAAGCTGTTTGGGACAGTGACCTCCTGGTGTTATTTCATACATTTATCAATGTACTTTTTTATTTACTGGCACAGTTGTTCATACTGCTGTCATAATAATGTATCATAAGAAATATGCAGTGCTGTCTACATGTGCAACATAAATAAAAAATATTCATACATCTACCCAGCTTCCACTCACATTTCCCATGCATCTCTGTACTGCTCATTTTATGATTGCTTCAGAACCATCTTTCTTGCTGAATGTTATACTGTGTCTCTTGAGGGACAGTTATTGATACTGTCAGACTAAATGGAGTATCAATAAAGGAAAGCGTGATTATACATTTTAACTGTCTGTTTTTCTTCATTTTCTGCCAGCACCAGTAAACATTTCAGATTTATTCTTAATATATTATCATACAGTTTGCTTAGTGAAATGTATTGCAAAGTTGGATCATTCTAAAAGATCAAAATGCAACATTTTGCTGGCTTTTAATTATTGCCAGTGCTCTGTGCCAGTTCTGTGTAATAATAACAATGCAAAGGATTATTTTGGTGACTTCAAACTTTTCAGTTTGCATTTACTGTCATTAAAAATTGATAAATTCCTGCCTTTACACAGAACAGGTTTATTAAAAATACATCACAATGTTGTGTTTTTTTATCGATAATTTCTAAATGTTGCAACAATAAAAGAAAAATAAAACAAACATTTTCTTATAAAAACTATAGTTACTGATATCTTATATTTTAGATTGTAGAATTGTGTCAATATTACTATTGTAAGAAACCAAGCAGTCCTTTAAGTAAGCTTAACTTGACATTTAGAAATAGACAAGAAGCTCAGTCGCCAATGGTTTAATTAAATTTAAATACAATAGGAAATTACTGGATAGAAAATCTAAGCATCCCATTTCTTATATTATATGGATAGGTTCAAATTGGGTAGGTTGTCTAATTATGGACAGTGTCATTCTGTGGCCACTAAAGCAAATAAAGTTCTGTCTTGTATAAGAAAGGGCATTAACTCAAGGGATGAAAACATAATTGTGACTCTTAATACAGTAGGTCCCTGGTAAGGCCTCATCTGGAGTATGGAGTGCAGTTTTGGGCTCCAGAGGGATCTAAATAAGCTGTAGAGAGTGTAGAGACATGTAACCAAACTGGTTAGAGGGATGGAAGACTTAAATTATTAGGGTAGACTGTTAAGGTTGTGGTTGTTTTCTCTGGAAAAAAAGATGCTTGGGAGGGGACATGATTACACTACAAGTATATTATAGGACATTATAGACAAATAGCAGGGGACCTTTTTACCCATAAAGAGGATCATCGTACCAGAGGCCACCGCTTCAGACTAGAAGAAAAGAACTTTCATTTGAAGAATCGTAGGTGGTTCTTCACCGTGAGGACAGTGAAGTTGTGGAATGCACTGCCGGGTGATGTTGTAATGGCCAATTCTGTTAATGCCTTTAAGAGTGGCTTGAATGATTTCTTGGACAAACTATCCAAGGCTATTGTGATACTAAAATCTTTAGTTAGTGTATGAGTATATATATAGTTTATGTGAGTGTATGAAGGGGTCAGTGTGTGTATATTTATGGGTGCTAGGTTTCATTTGGAGGGGTTGAACTTGATGGATTTGGTCTTTTTTCAACCCGATCTAACGATGTAACTAGGTAAGTTTTTATTGTTTCTTGGCATTGCATATTAAAGTACTATATGGTTAAAGTGAACCTGTTACCCAGACACAAAAATCTGTATTATAAAAGTCCTTTTCAGATTAAACATGAAATCCAATTTCTATTTTTTTATTAAAGCATTCATTGCTGTTGTAAGCTCATTTAAAAATCTCAGCTGTCAATCAAATATTGTCTGCCCCTCCTCTATGCCTAGGCATAGAGACGGGGCCCGGGCTGATAATTGCTTTCACTTTCCATTCAGCAGTTCCTAGATGTCACTTCTCTCCCCACATTCTCTTCACCATTTAATTGTGTAGCCAGTGCATGGGGATGGACATCAGGCCCATTCTGGTACACAAACAAGATTCTGAGATGACGCAAGACTTGCCTTAATAACAGTGTCCACAAAATGGCTCCTGCCTGCTTGCTATAATTATGAATTCCCAGACTGAAGGAAACAAGATTCAAATAATTGAAATAGTGTAATTAAAATTCATTTTGCTTGAATAATGTGTTAAAATAAGATTTTGAATAATTTTTTTGGTTGAAGGGTCCCCTTTAATAATGTTTTAGAAGGAACTGTAGTTGTTTTCCATTTTTGAGCTATTAATAGCTTAGCACACATATTGGCTTCAGCTATCAGTGTGGTCCAGTTTCCCTATATTTGGTATATCAATATCAAAAATGAAGTGATTAGATTTGGAAATATTTTTTGGTTTATAAAATTGTTATATGTAATGTGATTGCCTCAGAGGTGGAAAAATTCCTTCCTGACTCCAAAATGGCAACCGGACTAGTCCCAGGATCAACTTGTACTATGAGCTATTTCCCATAACCCTGTATTCCCTCACTTGCTAAAAAGCCATCCAATCCCTTCTTAAAGCTATCTAATGTATCAGCCTGTACAACTGATTCAGGGAGAGAATTCCACATCTTCACAGCTCTCACTGTAAAAAAACCCCTTCCGAATATTTAGGCGGAACCTCTTTTCTTCTAACCGGAATGGGTGACCTTGTGTCAGTTTACCTACTGGTAAATAAAGCATTAGAGAGATTATTATATGATCCCGTTATATATTTATACATAGTTATAATATCACCCCTTAAGTGCCTCTTCTCCAGCGTGAACATCCCCAATTTGGCCGGTCTTTCCTCATAGCTAAGATTTTCCATACCTTTTATCAGCTTAGTTGCCCTTCTCTACACCCTCTCTAATACAATAATGTCCTGTTTGAGTGATGGGTAGGGATGTAGCGAACTGCCGATTTGGTGTTCGCGAACGCCGTTCGCGAACACCGGCAAAAAATGCGAACGTTCGCGAACAGTTCGCGAACTTCGAACACCCGCTAAAATCATTCGAATCGAACGATCGAAGGATTTTAATCGTTCGATCGAACGATTTTCATTCGAATCGAACGATCGAAGCATTCAATCGAATGCTTTTCATTCGTTCGAACGAATGGAAATCGTTCGATTTTTAGCGGTCGAAGGAATTCGAATGGTCGAATGGTTGAACGATTTGTATTCGAATCGAACGCGAACTCAAAATGCGAACGCCGCGCGACGTTCGCGAACATTCGGCGGACGCGAACGGTCGCCGGCGAACAGTTCGCTACATCCCTAGTGATGGGGACCAAAATTGTACGGCATATTCTAGATGGGGCCTTACCAGTGCTCTATAGTGGAAGAATGACTGCCTCCTCCCGTGAATCTATGCCCCTTTTAATACAGCTCAAGACCTTATTTGCCCTTGATGCTGCCGACTGGCATTGCTTGCTACAGCCCAGTTTATCATCTACAAGGACTCCAAGGTCCTTTTCCATAATTGATTTACCTAGTGCAGTCCCATTAAGGTGGCTTGGATATTTTTACATCCCAGATGCATTACTTTACATTTATCAACATTGAATTTTATTTGCCACTTAGCTGCCCAGATTGCCAGTTTGTCAAGATCCTGTTGCAAAGATGACACATCCTGGATGGTATTTATTGGGCTTGATAGTTTTGTGTCATCTGCAAACACTGATACATTACTTACAATACCCTCCCTTAATTCATTAATGAACAATTTAAATAAAAGTTGACCCAATACTGAGCCCTGAGGGACCCCACTGAGAACCTTACTCCAAGAAGAGAATGTACCATTAACAACCACCCTCTGTACCCGATCCTGTAGCCAGTTTCCTATCCATGTGCAAACGGCTTCATTAAGCCCAACAAACCTTAGTTTAGAAAGCAGTCGTTTGCGGGGCACGGTATCAAAAGCTTTGGCAAAATCCAAATAGATCACATCTACTGCCCTCCCAGTGTCCAGCATCTTACTTACCTCATCAAAAAAAGCAATCAAATTTTCTGACATGACCTATCCTTCATAAAGCCATGCTGATTGCTGCTTATATTGCCATTCACTAGGACAACATTTTGAATGTGATCCCTTAACAAGCCTTCATATAATTTTCCCACCACCGATGTCAAACTTACTGGCCTATATAATTTATTTAATAGCATAATTATATTATCTTACAAATTACGAGTGGAGTAGATTATATTATCCCCAAAGTCGGATACCGGACTGCTGAACCAACACATGTAAAGGGAGCCCGGCAATAGACCCGTGCCGACATCAGCACAGGACGCCAGACACGCAGAGACAGAGCTCTACCTGTAATCATCGCAAACTGACAGTCCAACTCCCACACAACGATCTATTCGAACTAGGCACTTTACATACAAAAGGCTCGGTAAGTGCAAAACACAAGCTCCGGCGATATTATACTATTGCAGTTTCCCCCTAGGTATACCGGACATTACTTCGAGTGCACACTGCAACGATCCATGTGACAAGCATAAAATCAAGCAGCTAATTTGTGAGTAGATCCGACTAACCTACTTATCTGTCGGGAAAAACTGTATTACGCTATATGGAATTTCTATCTTTATTTAGACATTGGGGATTCTATTTCGAACAAGCGCACCAGACTCAGGAACATTTTTTGTACTCTGTGGATCGGTGGATTCACATAAATCTCTGGTGCTGCTGACCATTTCCTTAATTGGTCTCTGCACAGCGCTCCCACCTGATTGACATTATTGAACTGTAGTATAGGACAGTTCCACCAAATATTCTTTTGAGTTCCATCCATATCATATCCCTCTGCAAATAACTGGGTGTGTTCTTATTGCTTGAGCAAAAATTTAGGGAGATAAAGAAAAACTTTGTCCTATTTGCTAGAACAAATTGACAGGATACAAAAAATTGTGACAGATACTTTTGCTGTAGGGATCAAAAGAGCAGAGGCAGGCCAAGCCGACTGGGTGCCGTAGACAACCAGGTCAGCCATCTCATTCCACCTTTGTGCGTGCATGAATGTACATGTGATGCACAGTGATGTCATGGAAGGGGGCTTGTGTGAGAAATGGGGGGGTCAAGAGATCCCGAACTAGGGTTAGGCATTAGGCTCTTCAAGAGGAAACTGTACAATTTTGCTGTACTACAGATCTATTCCATACTCTGCACTGACAATTGCTTTGGATATGAGTTTTAAAGTTTATTATGGTAGCATAACATTTATATTGTTTGTCTAACATTTGAACAAATTTATTATATTTAATTATATTTAATCCATAGGAAGCCCATTTTCCTCAGAGAAGTGCCATGTGACTAGTGATGGGCGAATTTGCGCCGTTTCGCTTCGCCGAAAAATTCGCAAAACGGCACCCGTTTTTGGCGCCAGCGTCCATTTTTTCAGAAAAAAAATTTGACGCCGGCGAATTTTTGACGCAAATTTTCGCGGGCGTTTCGCAAATTTATTCGCTGGCGGCGATTGGTTATATTGACATAAACTATTAAATGGAAGGCTTGGTAGAAAGAGCCTTTCTAGGAAACTATTTAGTGTAAAGAAAGCTTATTGAAAAATGAGTGTATAAGCAAAAAAAATTGGACATGTGAACAATAGTGATGGGTGAATTTCTCCTGAAAAGTTCACAAAAAAATAGTGAAACTCATAAAATTGATGCCCATGTCAAATTTGTCTGAAAAGTTGCTTGCGTCACAGAATTTAGGAGAAAGACCTTTGTCTTGTAAATGCTACCAGTAAATGCATAATTCTTTAGTAGTAACACACAAAAAACCACGATTGCTGCCTGTTACATTCCAATGTAACCTATCAGGAAAGGACATTAGAAGGGGAAACAGAGGGAGCCACCTGCATTACATTAGGATTTGTTCAAACCCAGCGGTACACATATACACATTTTAGATCACTAATCAGAATATGTATTGAATCCATCACTCCTCATTTATCAGTGACTCAATTTTAGTCTTGAACAGTAGTCAGAACATGCAAGTGATTGAAATTTTCTCTCAACTGGAAAACACTTTAGTGGAACTGCAAATGTCAACCTCTTAGTGTGGCAGCAAAATTCAAACAGACCCAAACTAGGGGTGGGGGGGTGAAGAGTAGAAGGAGGTTACAATGGCTGCTCAGTGTATTATTCAGCAGTGTAGTAATAAAGTAGAATGCTAATAAGGGAGAGAGATTAGTCAGAAGGGACAGGTTGTAGATGGGAAGTCAGAAGTACACAGTAATGGACATTTAGCTTTAAATGGAAACCAGGAATCAGAGCTGGATCATACATGGAAGAACAGAACCAAACACAGCACCACAAGGTTTAGATTAAACAATATCAGACAGGCCAAATTTCTTAAAAAAACACACAGAATTCCTTATTTGCTGGAACACCCTTCCTCTAACCTACAGAACTTGTTTGCTCAGGTAATGAGCTGATGGGGGGTAGGGTCTATAAAAAGCCTCCTTCCACAGCTGATTGGAGGAAACCAGCACATTGGTTAACCCCTATCCTTGCTGAATCTGACTCCTGACAGTTTTATGTTGAATGAATTCAGTACAAGTGAGCCTGTGGATCCTTTGAAAATGGCAGATAGTTTGTTAGCAAGGCTGTTTGCTTTACTGAGGAATCCGACTATGAACTTTAATTTCTTCTCTCTAAACCTCTGTGTGGAATATATATACAGGCAATGTTCTGTTTGAAACTCTTCGTACCTGTCTCCTATCAGTGTAAAAGAAACTGCCACTACTACCTAAAGATCCCCCCACAGTAGTGACATTAACTTATCCATGCCATCTACTTCAGATTAGCAGTTCATACCTTCACCTTCTTACCTTCAATACAGCTTCATCCATGATCAAATGCCCAGTGGGAGAAGGCACTTCTCATACCATTACTCTATTTGGGACATTGTATTAGGGTTTTATACTCTATGCTGTGATCTTCCTCAGCAGAGATGTTACAATCTCTTTTCACACTGAATGTCTAAAACCTATGGGTGACAGTCCCCAACTAATTATTACAAACTAAAACCATGGGGAATTAAGTAAAGCAGGAGTTGTAGCTGATCGGCATAAATTAGCCCATGGCATAGTAAATAGAAAAGCTAGAACCCTGGATGCACACATTTGCACACACTTTCTTGTGCCTATGGATTTATTGTATTTAACAGCTATTGATACATGCCATTGAGCATATTCAGCACATAATTTTATACCGAATTCTCATTTTAAGAAGAAGGAAAGGTATAATCACTGGGGGGGGGCTAAATGTTAGTCATCCCAATAAGTAGAACTTACTTGACCCTGGGCTGTTGCTCCTGTTTTCTGAAAACTGCACCAGCCCTTCTGTTAAAAAAAAAACTTAATAAGCCATATCTCTGTATTCTACTGTTGTCCAGTACAAGAGCCTGGATATATCCTTCCCATTTTCTTTCCTGGGATGAATTTATGGCCTTATCTGATTCTCAATTTTTTTTATATTGGTGCAGTGCTAGGCATTGCTGACTTCCAGTGCAGGGATCCTAGGATTGATTCCAACCAGGGCACTATACTGTATGTACATTTGTTTGATCTCCCCATGCTTGCATCCATCAGGCTTACATTCAGGTATGGTGACTCATGATATAATTGCCATAGTGTGTGCAAATGTAAATGTAAACTTCATTGCAAGTCGCAGTCGTGTTCCATGTGGTCACTGGAGACGGGGCAGACTGTGGATTCTACTTCCTCTATAGCTTTAAAGAAATCCCTGCTCAAAGCTGGGGAGGCAAGATAGGCAGACAAGTGGGAGTGAGGATGGGCAGGGCGGCAGGTGGCCGAGAAGGATGGAGGATGGATGGAGGATGTGGTGGGAGGATGGGCAGGAGGACAGAAGGATGAGCAGACAAGAGGATGGGTGGGTGAGAGGGAGGGAGGATGGAAGATGGGTGGTGGGGGAGAGGGAGGATGGGTGGGTGAGAGGGAGGATTGCCAAGAGGGAGGATGGCCAAGAGGGAGGATGAGTAGGCAAGAGTGAGGGAAAGGATTTGCGGTAGAGAGGGTGAGTGGACGGTTGTGACTGTAAGGTTGAAATGCGTGTGGGGCCCGGAAGAAGTTATTTTGTGTGGGGGGGGTAGAGAAGTCCATGTACACTGCTGGAGTGTAATCTTTATAAAATTGTAGAGTAATACATCAGCACTATATAAAAAAGCATAATTCTTTATTAAAAAAAACTTGCTCAACTTATCAACAAACGCATACAGGGTTACATCAGTCCAAAGTTTGCCTAGGAGCAGTAACCTATAGTAACAAAATAACCAATTTAAGTTTGCCCAGTAACCCATAGCAACTACTTTATTACATATAAGTGTTTGAATGTAAAGTGTCTTGGTGTTGTGTCACAAATGAAACCTTTGTATTAAGTGTAATTAGGCACCCTCCTATACTATATAAGCCTATGATGCGCAGAACTGCAAGGTGAAAACGATTGATGTAAAGAGAAAATACAGTATGGCAATGTTCAGTGAGCAAAGAATTTTTATATAAAGCAAATTGTAAAGCATTGCAAGGCGACTAGTTAAAAAAAATCAATGAATAACTTTTCTTTTATTCTTTAAATAAAAGCAGGGAACAGTGAGTAACCTTTCCAGCATCTCCCCTTGTCGCTGTCCCTTGCTAGAGATGTCGCGAACTGTTCGCCGGCGAACTTGTTCGCGCGAACATCGGGTGTTCGCGCTCGCCGGAAGTTCGCGAACGTCGCGCGACGTTCGCCATTTTGGGTTCGCCATTGTTGGCGCTTTTTTTTGCCCTCTCACCCCAGACCAGCAGGTACATGGCAGCCAATCAGGAAGCTCTCCCCTGGACCACTCCCCTTCCCTATAAAAACCGAAGCCCTGCAGCGTTTTTTCACTCTGCCTGTGTGTGCTGAAGAGATAGTGTAGGGAGAGAGCTGCTGCCTGTTAGTGATTTCAGGGACAGTTGAAAGTTTGCTGGCTAGTAATCGTTTTGATACTGCTCTGTTATTGTAGGGACAGAAGTCTGCAGGGGTTTGAGGGACATTTAAGCTTAGGTAGCTTTGCTGGCTAGTAATCTACCTTCTACTGCAGTGCTCTGTATGTAGCTGCAGTGGGCAGCTGTCCTGCTTCAGATCTCATCTGCTGACTGCTGCAATAACAGTAGTCCTTGTAAGGACTGCTTTTATTTATTTTTTTGTTGTTTTACTACTACTACTACTACTACTACTACTACTACTATAAGAGCCCAGTGCTATTAGTCTAGCAGTGTTGGGGAGTGGGACTGGTGTCCCTGAAATCACTAACAGCTCTCCCCCTACACTATCTCTTCCAAGCACACACAGGCAGATTTTTCAGATACATTTTTGCCCTTGATCCCCCTCTGGCATGCCACTGTCCAGGTCGTTGCACCCTTTAAACAACTTTAAAATCATTTTTCTGGCCAGAAATGTCTTTTCTAGATGTTAAAGTTCGCCTTCCCATTGAAGTCTATGGGGTTCGCGAACCGTTCGCGAACCGCTCGCATTTTTGCGCAAGTTCGCGAATATGTTCGCGAACTTTTTTTCCGACGTTCGCTACATCCCTATCCCTTGCTTCAACCTTCACTGGTACTGTGTTTCTCCCTGAAAGCCCTGTAAATATATAATACAGATGGAATCTTTGATTCGATTTTTAAAGCAATAAACAGAACAGAAACAATCACTCTTTGTGGTCACACAGAGAGAAAAAATGAAGTTAAATTGTCCTATTACAAATATATTGGAATATGATATTCTGCATTTGCTACATGCTACATAATTACCATCATTATTTCATGACACTTAGGAGTATTATACTATGTATTGAAATACATGTGTTTTTATCCTTTTTTCGTTTTAAAAGATGTGACTGATTGGGTAATGATCAACACTCAAATAAGAAAATGTTAGCAAACAAGATTTACTGTATCTGTTACTTATTTTATGATAATGGGGCAAATAAAGGCCAACCTTTATGGTGCCTGATCACCTTGTTTAACACCATTAGTTTGTCATTATTTTTATGATGTACCTAATTTAATTCAAAGGGAAGTAGGCAAGTAAATCCCTGTCTTAAAAAGTGGTGGAAAAAAATGGTGATCACTATTTTTTAAACAACATTTATAAGTCACTGGGTTTTTTTCGGTTGGAATTTTACATAAAACTTTTATGCCAAAAATTAAATAGGTTAATAAATGCACTGTTTTTTTAATTGATCTGCTGATCACACAGTGATGTGTGGTGTATTTAGTTGCAGGACATATAATTAACTCATACATACACAGTATTTAATGTCATATATACAGTAATCCAAATACAATTTGGAATATATACCGCACACCACAATACTCTCCTCCTGGTGCACTGTGATAGGGAAATCGACAACCCTTTATTTAAGTTCACCGGCACACAGGAAATCAGACAATATTCCTTCAGCTGGATATAACTATAACTAAAGTGGTGGCTAAACCCTATGTAAAACTGTATTTCCATATGCCCTAATTATCTAAAGAAAAATGTCTCCCAAGTTGCAACTTAGATAGATGGGGGTACTGGGGAGGGCTTCAATCCAATTGGTTGATGGCGATTGCTGTTTTCACAGCAAAACAGACCACATGGCAAGATAGTGGCAAATTTGCAAAACTGCGACGAAAATCCACTGGCCCAAAAAAATAGTTGCATGCATATGTCACATGTCAAAAAATTCTCGGACACCTGTTGACTTTTTTGGACAAAATAGTTGCGTAAATAAAAATTGACGCTTGTGTCAAAATTGTCGCCCGTCAAAATTATTTTGAAGCCCTTTGACTTCAATGCGTTTTTCAAATTTTTTGCTGTTTCTTGAGTTTCTTCGCAAATTTTTCAGCAAAGCGAAATGGCACAGGTTCGCCCATCGCTAGTTCAGATGTCTTGTTGCTGGGAAACTGTGTGGGGTGAAAAAGTTCACTCATGTTTAATAAAGATTAATGTTTCATTTTAGATTTATAAAAATGAATTGTTTTTGGTACCTGTAAAACTGTTTTTAAAGGAGAAGGAAAGGTTAAAACTAAGTAAAGTTTATCAGAAAGGTCTTTATAAATACACCAGTAAACCCTCAAAGTAATGCTGCTCTGAGTCCTCTGTCAAAAGAAACCCTCTCCCTGTACCCCCTCCCTGCTGAAATCTGACCCCAGAGCTATGAGTGAGCAGGGAGAGACTCAGGCAGGAAGTGATGTCACACCAAGCCAATATGGCAACTGCTATCCTAAGCAAACAGAGAGCTTCTAGAGCTGATTATTTGGGTATGGTAAAGCATTCTGCAGAATAAATATAGTGTTATAGCTTGTACTATTGTGGCTAATCTATTGGCAATAAACTGCCTTAGTAGCTTTCCTTCTCCTTTAATGTTTCAAGCTCCAGTTGTATGGACAAGAAACATGGAGCTAGATTTAGAATAATTAGGTAGGATTCTCACTAAAGGATTCTCTAGTATTTTAATGAAGCCACTGGCTCTTGAGAGCTAGCAATACTCCTTTAAAACTGATGTTATAGACTACAATTACCAGCAAGTGTTTGCCCTTGATAATACGTTACTGTGTGCTAGGATTTGCAGTCCAACAACAATTGAGTTAAGCGTAGTTAAGAAACAAGGTCAACACAAGACTGAAAAGGGAAAAAAAATGAATTGTTGTTAAACCACAGTTGTCAACATTCTGATTTTTCATTTTTTTTTTAGTCAATGGAAGGATCCAAATAACTGTGGTACAATTCAGAGAGAGAGTGCTTTCCCAGGATAAGGCTGAAAGAAAGGAAGATGTGTCAATACGATATCAGGATGTTATTATAAAAAACTCTTTGATGACACAAAATATTGAAAGGACTGAATATGTGATATAATTAAGTGTTAACTGATTTAAGGTACAAGATATTGTGGGCAGGTCTGCTTTGTCCTTTGGGAACCTCGTTTGTTAACTTTATTGAACTAATCCTGCCCATTATAATAACACTACACAGTGCTGTTTATCTTGATAATCTGCTGTACATTTTATTACTCCTTCAGCTAATAGCACAATTATATCTTCTAATTTAGCTAATGTACAAATGATATACCTTAACCAAATAGATCCTGCTGATGCCGGAAAACCCAGCGAACCTTTAACAGAGAACGACATGCATCTCTGAAAATGGTCCACTGGTAGCTTTGCATATTTCAGGATGTTTATGTTTAGTGAGCCAGCTTGTTAGATCATCAAGGGTGATGTCCAGCGAGCCCTAATGGTGCATACTGATTAAGGACAGGTCTGCCGCCACAAAGCTTGCTTTTTCAAAATCTATGTTTTGTACGATTTTGAGTGCAAGTATGCTGGCTGCACAATTCCAATCAATATCTAAGTGCCATGAATAATGTTCATTTGGACAGATTTGAAACTAGTATCTACAAAGGCACCTGTAAGTGCATGAACTGCAGCATCTCTTTACTTACTACTGTTCCAATAATTCAGGCCGACAACTTGAATAATCAAACAAAAGAAAAGTGGCCAGACCATGTATGTATGTATGGCCCTTGTGTGGTAACCATCCATCAAACAGCAAACAATATACAGTAGACCAGTTAATGGCCACCTTTACTCAGGGAACAATCTAAATAACTACTAATCATCATTGCTGCTGTATTTTCACAGTGGCCCTATGAATGGTAATGGCTATATTTTGTGTCATGCAAGAAAATGTAATGGTAGCCAACTTTTTATAGAAATTCAATAAAAATTTGTAATTTCTAAATGTACAATTAGGCCCATAAATCTTTGGACAGAGACAAAGTTTTTCTAATTTTGGTTCAATTAAATGAATTTTAATTGAAACAACTCAGATGTAGGCTTGGGGGAATTTGACCCATTTCGTTTTGCCACAAATTCAGTGCTGGGAAATGTCACCGACGTACGTTGACATAAGCCAATTTTTTTTTGCCGCATTTCTTTTTTTTTGCCGCACAATGCCATACAATTCTATGGGCATCATTGCCGCGGCGAAACAAGGCAAAAAAATTTGCCCATCCCTACTCAGATGCAGTTGAACTGCAGACTTCCATCTTTAATTCAGTGGATTGAACAAAAACAATGCATAAAAATGTGAGGAACTAAAGCCTTTTTTAACACAATTACTTCATTTCAGGGGCTCAAAAGTAATTGGACCATTGACTCAAAGGCTATTTCATGGGCAGGTGGGGGCAATCCCTTCGTTATGTGATTATTAATTAAGCAGATAAAAGCCCTGGAGTTGATTTAAGTGGGGGGTGCTTGTATGTGGATGATTTTGCTGTTTACAGACTACAAGTGAAACAAGCCACCCTTAAACTGCAAAAACAGAAAAAACCCATCCGTGAAATTGCTACAATATTAGGATTGGCAAAATCTACAGTTTGGTACATCCTGAGAAAGAAAGAAAGTACTGGTGAACTCAGCAACGCAAATAGACCTGGATGTCCACGGAAGACAACAGTAGTGGATGATCGCAGAATAATTTCCATGGTGAAGAGAAACCCCTCTTACAACAGCCAAACAAGTGAACAGCAGCATCACCTGGTTTATGCTGCACAGTTTCAGAAACAAGAATGCAGAGAATACAAACAGCAACCAGATACTGTCAATAAAAATGACATTGACTTACCATTAGTGATGAACAACATTTTTCAGCAAGTTTAGGTGTGAAATTGATGCCCATAGACTCCGCGCGTCAAAAAAAAATTTGTCACTTGTCAAAAATGTTTTGACACCCATAGACTTCAATGCATTTCGATAAAACTGTCACCGTCTCACGAGCCTCTAGTTATCATTTGAAGAGTACATTCATTAAAAATGCTCTATGGTTTTCAAGTATGGGATCGTTATCCGGAAACCCATTATCCAGAAAGTTCCAAATTATGGGTAGGCTCCCATAGAGTACATTTTATCCAAATAAGCCACATTTTTAAAAATGATTTCCCTTTTCTCTGTAATAATAAAACAGTACCTTGTATTTGACCCAAACTAATATATAATTAATGCTTATTGGAAGCAAAACCAGCCTATTGGGTGTATGGAAATTTTACATTATTTTCAAGTAGACTACAAAGTACAGAAAGGGATTTGCGGTTTTCTGGACAAGGGGTCTAGCATTCTGGATAACAGGACCTATGCCAGTATATAAAAAAGTTGTTGACTATTACATTTTATTAATTATGCAAAATCTTAACAAAATATAAAGATTATATCTTTTTATTACCTTATATTTTTGGTGTTTGGTCAAAGTTTATAAAGGTTTGTTGTTTGAAATACACCAAGCAGTGTAATCTGACAAGGGCTGCAACTTTTTGCACAGCACCTAACATCAGAATTTCTTTCTCCCTATTTTCCCATTCACTTGAATGTATTAGGCCAAGTCTGAAGTGGTATCAATCAATAGCAGTGCTTAAGATATTGGGGAATTAAAGATACTGTGCATTTAAGAATTAGTTGTCTACCACAGATATATGCAAGAAAAGTATGTTGTTGACAATTAACAGAATGCATACTGTCAGCTAGAATGACCCACTGACATTTGATTTTCTCTGTTGAAAAGATCAGAATGATGTTCAAATACTGCAGATGTTCCTCCTCATCTATAGCCGTCCAGGGTGGCTATCGAAATGTTTCTGCATGACAGCTTTGTCTTGTTAAAAATGCCACCTGTACTAGTTAAGTACAGGCTAGGTGGCAACATGATGTATGGTAGACTTCATACCTATAAAATATAGATGTGTCTCATTTACCTTGAGGACATTACTAAGATCTGGTAAATTGGAAAGGGAATTGGGTAATGTTCATCCCAGGAAGCAAGACAAAAAATATTGACTGCTTCTAGAGTGCTACTTATTTCTGATTGATTCCTAACTTCTTTTTGTCCTTCTCTTATCTCTTAAAGGAAATGTCAAGCCGTTTTTCAATATTGCCATGTATGTATAGCTTACCTAACCCCAACCCGAACCGCATTATTTTCGCTTCGCAATTCGCCTCCACTTCCCTACACGGATGCATTCTTTGCCTCTCTTCATTATCATTAACCCGGTGGCCATTTTTTCCAGGTTGCGCTCTTCCTGTATACACTGCGCATGTGTCAATAATCCCACCCGTCTGACCTCTGTACTGTAGCGTCTGATTCAATAAAACTTGAAGTTGCTGGACTTACATAGTTATTCTGGTTTGAAAGGGCAGTGCGACAGTTAAAATCTCAGCTCTCTCCCTCGCTCCCTGCAGTCAGCATAAGAAATATGTCCTAGAAGCGGGGGAGCGGAGAGATAAACCTTACAAGTAAAAAGTCCCCATAGCAACTGCCAATGCTATTTTTCTATTGGCGCATTGAATACACAGTCGTGTCTTCAGAGGTCACTGATTCCACTCCAATGCGCATGTGCTAAATTATTTTACACAAATGCGCATGTGCATATCGCCAAGCAACGTCACTCATTCTGAAGGGAGGGGGGAGAGAGGCAAACAGTGGCAGAAAGAAGCATGAAGCCTAAATCAACAAAGCTGCTTAGTGGATCGCTTGTCAAGGACTTGAATACTCGGTATGTAAAAAATGTAATGAGGCATTTGACTGATAACATTTTCTTTGCAGGGGTTGACATGTCCTTTAAACAATTGAAAATACTGTATATCCCTATGACTTCCCATAAAGGCATCTAAAGTAACACTGCGGAGCAGAGTTCTGACAGTACATAGATTCTAATTTATTTACTCTGTGTCAGGAGGCCTATCGGCTCCCAACGGGAGAAGTCTGGACCAAGGAGGAAGCTTAGATTAAAGTCCAAGTTCGCGGTATCCAAACAGATGTCAGGAGTAAGCGTAGTCAAGTTCAGGCAAGAGTTCAATAAGGCAGGCAGCAAGAATCAGAATCAAGATCAAGCCAAGTATCAGGAAGCCAGGAAACAGTAATTCAGATGTGGATCACGGGTGCCACCATATTGGATGGGACGCCGCCGGAGACGGGAGCCCCAATGGGCACTCCTGACACTGTGGTACTGCACATACATAGGTGGTTACCCCGGTGATGTGTTAACTACATACAGTATGCTTGTGTAGTATTGAAATCAGCAACTGTATCTATTTTGCACACATTGCTCCAATAGTCAACCCAACTTCCTAGCATTTTCTAGAAAGAACCACGTGCCCAGTCCCTCTTCCTCAGAACCAATTATAATCTACTCACCTGTGAGATGAGAGGGATCTACTACATTTGGACACAAATGGTCCAATGAGATTGGCCCAATTCAAAATTTATTATTTGCTAAAAAAAAAAAAAAATAGCAGGAGAACATTACGGGGGTTATTTATCAAAGTCCAAATGCCAAAAACTTGAATAATTCAATTTTTTTTGACTATTAAAATAACTCGCATTTTTGGGATTTATTAAAACACAATGCTGCAAAAAGTCCAAATTCTAAAATTCGGCATCTCAGACCTACCATGGTTGTATATAAGTCAGTGGGAGAGGTCCCTATACTATTTGGAAGTTTTTGTGGTCTGCACTGGAATTAGCCCAAAAATCCAACTATTTCTCACTTTTCAGGCAAAAATCTGAAAAATTTGAGCTTTTTAGGAAAAAACTCAGATGATGTATGATTCGAATTTTCGGACGATTTTTTTTATGTTTTTCCCGATCCGATTAAATCATGTTTTTTTTTTAAATAAATAAGGTCTAATCATTAATTCTAGTTTTGTCTGATTTTTTAGATAAAAAAAAACGATGAAAAATTCGGACTTAAATTAGGCCTTACATGACAACACAGGACCTGTTCATATAATTTTGATCTTAGACCCTTCCAACTTAAATTAAAACCATTGATATCCACTGATAAAATGCAATTAATGTATTTTTAAAAGTTATGTAGAACTACATTTTCTTCACTACGCAAAAACTGTTTTTAGGTAAGGGCAGTTTTAAACACACATAACCCCTGTAGAGCATTGGCATTCAGATGAAACTGTCAGTATAGTATTGCAATCTTGGCAAACTTGAATTCCTTTTTGTTGCTCCAAAAATGTGTGCATGTTAGTTGCTGGTGAATAAACTGCATAGAAAATGTACTACAGTGAAAGAAACCAACTCACAAAGCAGTTATACCCAATAAAACTAAAAAAAATCTACACATAAAAAATATAAAATTCTGTTTTGTTATGGCTTAGTTCAGAGTTTGTGCAAAGTTTTTCCTAAAAATAAATGTATATTTAAATGCTAGGCATGTTACTTAGCAACCAAAACCAATTGAAACAATCAATTTAATACAAATTTCCTTTACAGGTGATGAAAAAATACCTGTGAAGTTTATTTCTTTGAAATTCAAAATAAAAATCTTGAAAGGAAAGAGTTATCAAGAAAAACATAGTTCTCAAAAGCCTTACATACACCAGACATCCATTTGTATTTATATTTCTGTTGTTATTACACAGATATCATACCTTCATATTTCTACCTTCTTCTACCTTTTAACAGCACATAAATACTGTAATATATACTTTGAATTGAAATAAAACATGAGACAGCTTAAAGGGATACAACAGTCTTTTACAATAAACTTTAAGGTTTTTTGATACAGTCCGTGTTGCATAGTATATGTATTTAGTAATAGTAAGCAGTGAGCACTACACATCTCAGCCACAGGAATGCCAAACAACATTGTGTGTAAATCATTTACATAAAGTATTTGATTCTGTTCAATCTCATTGAAAACATCCTGAGTACATATGTACAAATGCTACTATAAAGCAAGATAAGATAAAGTTTTGTTTGTTAGAAACAAGAAATAGGTTCCCCCATTCAAGCCGGTGACACTACCTATTTGTTACCCCATAGAAATTCTTTGTGGCATTTTTTGATATCAAGTCCACATTGAAAACCATGTGGAGTATCAGCTATTTTGAATCCACCCATGTCTATTTCACAAACTTGATTCCATTACAGTGCCAGACAGTATTTGCAAAGGTTATCAATGTTTGCATTTAGGCCAAGGACAAATGTAGCATTGGCTCCACTGCTGCCTGCAAATTTTTTTCAGGATGAGAGAAATGGATCCACTACTTGCTACAGCTCCATTCATATGAAAGCTTCCGCTTGTGTGTAGTCACACGCAGTGGAGCGGAATGGAGGTTGGCCCAAATATGTGAAAGCAGGCATTTTCAGGCCATCCTCTGATGTGTGTGCACACAAGAGGAAGCAGTTCAGTTGTATGGAGCTGGGATACAGATCGGATCCGTTTCTCTCAGCCTTCTCGGTGCAGTTCTTTTTCTGGGAGACCATAATACAAGATATTGAGGATACAATTAATTTTGGCATGGCTTCCACTGGAATCAGTGCAGCCATTAGTTAGTGCATCACATTTCCTGGGTATAATATATATATATATATATATATATATATATATATATATATATATATATATATATATATATATATATATCATGCTTAGCTGGTACACTCTTAACAATCCACAGCTGCCTGGGTGCTGGTCAACACATTAGTATGCAGTGAACAAACAAGCCGCACTCCAAGGACAAGGACTTCATTTTAAAAAATAAAGTGAAGATTATGGAGATTATCGGCACTCACCATTCATAGAGCCACTTGCTGGGTGCTATCCAAATTAATTATAGCAGTCCATGAAAGCACTCACAGAGATCACCATCCAGTGTGTATCAACAAATTATTTATTAGTACATGGTGTATCAAGGCATTTCGGCTCACCTGGAGCCGTCGTCAGGATAACAACAGGAAGTGCAACACATCAATAAATAACCCCCTCACCCAATCAGGGTAAATCCCTCATTAAAACATCACATCTGCGTGTATAATACTAATCACCACCTGTGCGGCCTCTAGTGCCTAAAATGGTTAAAACATAATGTGAGCTGATGTCAGGGTTAAATTTCTGGATAGCTACCTGCAGCCTTCATGTAGTAAGCTGCTATCGTATGTTGCTGATACTGCATCATTACTGGGGATACTGCGTCAGATAGGCCCCTTACCAGATGATGCTATATTTGCTACGCTGGATGTATGCACCTTATACATGATCATCCCTACTGATGATGGTATAGATGCCTGCAGGAAAGCATTGTGCAGAAATCACAAGGGAAATCCACCTATTGATTTTTTGTGTATGTTACTAGAGATGCTGCTGACAAGTAACTATTTTCGTTTCGAACAGACTTATTACCTGCAGAAGACTGGCACGGCAATGGGATCCAACGTGGCCCCCTTGTATGCTAATTTGTATATGGATCATTTTGAAAAAATGCATGTTTACCCTAAATATATGGAACAGCTTTTATTATACTGTAGATATATTGATGATATCTTTATCATTTGGTGAGAGGGCCACGTTGGTATACAGACCTTTGCCGCTGAACTTAATACACTACCTACTCCCATTAAATTTACCCTCACCTATAGTAGGGATAGTGTGGATTTCTTGGATGTGCGGATATTTTGCACCACAAACTGGGTGGGCACCACTCTATTTCGTAAGAGCATTGATCGCAATACGATTCTACTTGCACAGTTACCATCCTCCCTCCATTCTTAAAGCTATACCATATACACAGTTTCTGTGTTTAGGATTAATATTGACTTGGCCACAGCGAAACAGCAAGCACTAGAAATGCGGGATCATTTTCTTGAAAGGGGCTAACAACTTGAGTTCCTCAATGCTAAGATGGAGAGAGCTTCAAGAATGTTAATACAAAATGAGGAAATTGAGAAAAAGTTGACAAAAGGGGCTGAGAGAATGGTGTTTGTCTCTGATTATACGCCTGCGAGCCAGAGAATTAATTCTCTGGTTAAGAAACATTGGTCAATACTACAGATGGATGCAAGTTTGCCTTTCACCCGGATGCCAGCACCCTTATGTGCACACCATAAGGGTAGATCCCTTAGGGACCTTCTAATGGTGACGAACTTACATACTGATAAGGTTGGTAGGTGGCTTAGATCAAAACCACAGACCGCTGCCAAGGCGCTGATCAAGAATACCAGTCTCCTTCCAATGTGTGAATAAAGCCGAATCAGAGTCTCTGACTCTGACTATATATGTGTATATATATATATATGTATATATATATATATATATATATATATATATATACATATATATATATATATATATATATATATATATACATATATATATATATATATATATATATATATATATATATACATATATATACATATATATACATATATATATATATATATATATACATATATACATATATATATATATATATATATACATATATATACATATATATATATATATATATATATATACATATATATATATATACATATATATACATATATATATATATATACATATATATATATATATATATATACATATATATATATATATATATATATATATATATATATATATATATATATATATATATATACATATATATATATACATATATATATATATACATATATATATATATATATATACATATATATACATATACATATATATACATATACATATATATACATATACATATATATATATATATATATATATAGACAAATACAAGATTCCTCTGCACTCAACCCATTATCAATATATTTAAGACAGAGACATTTTGTGCATACTGCTACTGAAAAAATGCCTTACCCTTTAAACAAAACAGGGATTGTTTGTCCATATATTGCAATATATTTAAGCTGGCCAACTACGTCAAAGTCATCCCATATCTGGCCAGTCCTATGCTCAATTTTCATTTGATTCATTAAGAATTCTATGGTTTCATTATACATTTTATAAAAGGGACGAATACGTTTTACATGCAACTTACTAGCTGCTTTCAAAGTAAAACTCCCAAACTTGGCTGCCCTTTTATTAGACACCAGTGGGATCACCTGACTATAGTTGGAGGGGGTGGGAGCTACAACATGGAGCTGGTCACTGCTCTTGTAGAACTATAACAAACAAGGGAAAGTTGTGCTCACCACTAGTTTTTAAAATCATTAGGCGGGGGTGCAATGAGGGTGTGACCACAAAATACATATAGACAAATACAAGATTCCTCTGCACTCAACCCATTATCAATATATTTAAGACAGAGACATTTTGTGCATACTGCTACTGAAAAATGCCTTACCCTTTAAACAAAACAGGGATTGTTTGTCCATATATTGCAATATATTTAAGCTGGCCAACTACGTCAAAGTCATCCCATATCTGGCCAGTCCTATGAATCAAATGAAAATTGAGCATAGGACTGGCCAGATATGGGATGACTTTGACGTAGTTGGCCAGCTTAAATATATTGCAATATATGGACAAACAATCCCTGTTTTGTTTAAAGGGTAAGGCATTTTTCAGTAGCAGTATGCACAAAATGTCTCTGTCTTAAATATATTGATAATGGGTTGAGTGCAGAGGAATCTTGTATTTGTCTATATGTATTTTGTGGTCACACCCTCATTGCACCCCCGCCTAATGATTTTAAAAACTAGTGGTGAGCACAACTTTCCCTTGTTTGTTACATATATATATATATATATATATATATATATATATATATATATATATATATATATATAAATATGGGTGAAGACACACAGAACTACTTGTCACGGCTACAAAATAGACAATTGTGATGATTGGCTTTGCTATGACACTATGTGTGTTTTAGCAGAGTATGTTTTTGGCATTTTATAGCCAGAACCTGCTACTAGTAGCTTTGGAGCTACAAAATACCCTCCCATAGACAAAACGAGAATCGCCTCTGCTAAAACAAATGTAGGGGCCGATTTACTAACTTCGAGTGAAGGATTCAAAGTTAAAAAACTTCGAATTTCGAAGTTTTTTTGAGGCTACTTCGACCATCGAATGGGCTACTTCGACCTTCGACTATGACTACGACTGCGAATCGAAGGATTTGAAGTAAAAATCGTTTGACTATTCGACCATTCGATAGTCGAAGTACTGTCTCTTTAAAAAATACTTCGAGCCCCTAGTTCGCCATCTAAAAGCTACCGAAGTCAATGTTAGCCTATGGGGAAGGTCCCCATAGGCTTGGCTAACTTTTTTTGATCGAAGGATATTCCTTCGATCGTTGGATTTAAATCCTTCGAATCAATCGATTCGAAGGATTTAATCGTTCGATCGAAGGAATAATCCTTCAATCGTTCGATCGAACTATCTGCGCTAAATCCTTCAACTTCGATATTCGAAGTCGAAGGATTTCAATTCCTAGTTGAATATCGAGGGTTAATTAATCCTCGATATTCGACCCTTAGTGAATCGGCCCCGTAGTGTCTTAGCAAAGTCATTTATCACTGTTGTCTATTTTGTAGTCATGACAAGTGCTGCTACTAATAGATCTGTGTGTCTTCATCCTAAAACAAAATAATAGTAAAATATAAATAGACAATTAGATATTTATTTATCATAAAAATGTTTTAATTAGTACACGTTTACATACAAAACACTGTGAGAAATGTTCTGTATTTTCCCTACAGTATGTGGACATATCATTTACAGTATTCCTCCTCATCTTCATGATCATTTCAGATGTACTGATTTAAGCATGCACATACAGACATATTCCTAAAAGTGAGAATTACATTTTTAAAATTTTAAAAATCTATGTTGGCGGATGTTGGGAGTGTGCAAACCAATACTGGAAAATAGCACTTTCTTCTTTACACTGTCCTTCTGGGTACATCCCGTTATTCATATGCTTAATAAACTGCCATGGGAAATATATGTTCAATCTCAGATAACCAGTAGATTAGCCCAATTAGCCCAGCATTGCTCACAAATATTTAATTTTTGTTTACAACTGAATTTGATTTTTTTTTTAAATTTCTATATAACAATACATTAGGCTGTTAAATGGCTCTTAAAGCAAATAAATGTATAGGTTAGTGAAGTTGTAAATTCTCTTCATTTAAGTAATTCATTTTAATTCAAATAAAAATGAAATGGCTTTCAGTGTGCTGTCCTCAGAGAGTTTATCATGACTGCATGGCACTTTTTTGAAGTACAAAGTCAATTTGCATCCAATACAATACGAATGCAAATTGCCAAAATATATTGCTATGAAAAAAATAAAAGCTTCTCTTTTATTATCATTCAAAATAGAAAGAGAAAAATAAAATCTTTTGTGCATGAATTGTGCATGTTTATTAAATATAGAACTAGGGATTTCTAGCAGTTTAATATTTTCCCGATTTATGAATGCTTTTCTAACCAAAATGTACAGTTGCTGATCACTGATCATAGTTGGGTTCATTTATGAGCATAGCTGCTAAAACGCACAAGTATAGTTGCCAATAGCAACAAATCAGGTCTTTGCTTTTGTATTTTAGTTTTTAGTACTAATTTCAACTGATTGGTTGTTATTGGCAACTACACTCATGCAATTTAGCGTCTATACTTATAAATCAGCCGAAGTGTATCTATCTGAATGGGTGATCTTTAAACTGAAAACTTCAGTTTGTGATATTATTTAGTTGTGAGAAAAAGGGGAAATGAAATTTGTTCAGAACCTATTGTTCAGCATTATTATTATCTAATCAGTGTGTGGGAGTGTTCAATAGTGATTGTGACTACTGATAGAATTACAGTGTGCTGTGCCTTTTGCAGGACCATGAAGCTGAAGAGAAAATCATATGCTTGTTTTTCTATATTGCATAGTAGAAGATTAAATTATTATCTTATTTCTTTAATAAATATTATTATAATGATTATAATATTATAATAAGCGTTATAGCTTATGATCTCCTAACATTTTATCGCAATGTATATAACACGTATTTCTCTTTGAATTAATTGACCACAGCGGACATAGGTATTAAGCCATTATTTCAGATTATATATATATAGCACATTATTTTGTAAATTAAATGAATTGTCTTCTGCATCTATATGTGCATGAGAAGAAAGTACAGGTATGCCATAATTTGGATCTTCATACCTTAAATCAACAAGAAAATCTTGTAAACATGTAATCACAAACCCAATAGGCAGATTTTGCTTCCAATAAGGATTAATTATATCTAAATTCGGATCAAGTACAAGGTACTGTTTCATTATTACACAGAAAAAAGCTATGATTTGGATTCGGATAAGACGGGGTCAATGGTAGATGGCCTTTCCATAATTCTGAGCTATTTTGTTAACGGGTTTCCAGATTACTGTTCCCATACCTGTATATTGTTAAATTTTTTGAACTTTCAAGGATATACACTGTATAGGCATAACATCTGTCATCAGTTGGCTTTCCTTCTTCACTGGTCTGTGTTACATCCTGTACAACGTATATATGCTTCTTCCTCTGCAGCAATGTTAGTGTCTACTCTTCTGGGAAGAGATGTAAGAACATTATTCGTGATAAGAGAATGAGGTTGAGACCTAATGCTGGAATGATAAGGCGTGGCTATAAATTAGCATTCCATCTCATCCTGTAGGTGTTCAGTTGAAATGAGGCAGGGTTTTGTGAAAGTCAGCCTGTTTTATCACTCCAATATCAACAAAACAGTTGTGTGTCGTCTCAAATTATGTATGGGGCATTATATTTCTGAAACATGAATGATCTTTTTTTGAATTGTAGCCATATAGTAAACACAAAATAATAACAATGAAAGAATAACCTGTAGCATTAAGCTTTGCTTACACTGGAGCAAAGGGTCCTTTCCAAGACCATAAAGAAAATCACCCCAGGCAATGATCGATCCTTTACTAAACTTTACAATTAATTATGCATTCAGGCAGGTAATGCTCCCCTGATATCTGCAAACCCCGGAACGATCATCCATCAAACTGATAGACGAGGAAGCTTGCTTTATCACTCCATATAATGTATTTCCACTGCTGTAAAATTAAATAAGTGGAGACAATTCAGGCCCATTGAGGCCCCTTTAGCTCACTGTTACTCTGGCTCTTAGATGAAAGCTTGAATAACATTATGGCTGTGTCTTCCTCATTGGTTACATTGTTGATGAACTGATGATGATAGTGTAGCACTCTTCCCCACCAGTATCTACTACTTTTACTGCTGCTTAGTAAAAGAAACAGAAGATCTACCAAGTTGCTCTTGATAGATAGATGATAGTTTGATTTAGTGATGTACATATTTTTATCCAAGTAGCAACCCAAACACTTCTAAACACACATCCAACCAAGGAAACAAAATACTTGTTAGCGCAATCCAAAAAAATAAATAATGAAATAATCTGACCACCTCTAAAACCTTAGTTGCTGAAATAAAATATATAAATAAATCACACTCCATACTTGAAAAGACCTACAAGTTGCTGGGGGGGGTTCAGACTTTTTGTGATTGATTGCAAAAAAGTGACTAAACACATCATCCTCCAAAAGGATTTGGGCAAGGAGTATGCAGGATGATGTAGTTTCTTATATTTTCACCACTGACACCATAGACAATAGGGGTCATTTACAACCACAAGTTCAGCTGTGCACCCTGCAGTCAGTTATGTATACATGCCCATTCATTAAAGGTACTTGCATCAAAATGTGCTCTTTCATATAGTTGTGCTTGGTGCCGTTTAGTTCCTCCTGCCTCCCAATCGGAATCAACTGCAGTTGCACCTATTGACACAGAGAAACCCTAGAGCTACTGCCACTTCCAAGCCAGGCAGTAGCTTCAGGGGTTCCTTCAGAGATGTGTGTCAATAGGCCCAATGCACTGGCATCACAAGAGTCGGGCAAAACACATCACTCAGGCACCGAACCAATGTCAACCAGGCTTGGAAAACTTTCAGTGCAATTGCATTAGATTATAGTAAAGTAAATCAAATGCAATTAAATGAATAATGATGCATCGGCCACAACTGTGTTTCCTGAAAACTCTTTTCTTCCAAGGCAATTTAGCCTGATGCACAGTAAAGAGGGATCATCACCACCCTCTAAGCCAGGGATTCATTACCTTACTTACAAGTGTACCACATTCAAGTGTAAAAAAAAAGTTGGAGAGAAATATACGTATGCAGGCAAAAAGTCTCTGGGTGCAAAATACAGGCTGTTATTTGCTATTGATAGCCCCTATGAGGATTAGTAGCCTACAAAAGGCTCTGTTTGGCAGTAGACATGATTTTTATGCAAATAAAACTTGCCTTCAAACCAGGAATTCAAATTCAAAAGCAACATTTTAATTGTGAGCCACTGTTTGGGGATACCTGCTTTAAATGGTTAAAAGATAATATTCAGTAGTACACAATGTAGTCTCAAGCAGGGGAAAAAATAAAATTGCAGGGGCTCGACTTGCTGGAAACTGCCATGTGTGTCAGTGAAGCGATGCCCCTTGCACTTTGCTCACTACTCGTGTGGTTGTAAATGGCACCTAATATATCTGTTCTACAGTACAGATGACGCAACACACTGCTCACTTGCAATGCATTATGCAAGATAGGTAGCAGTGGTATATTTCATAGCTTTTCTATAAATTGACAATGGAAAAATCTGCATAATGTTTCCTCCATCTATATCTCAAGTTGCACAAGTCTTAAACCCCAGTAAGGACATTAATTAATAAAATATAATAAGTTTGCCCATGAGCAGTAACCCATAGCAAACAATCAACAGGTAGCATTTACTGGTCATCTGTTTAAAAGCAAACATCTTATTGGTCGATATGGGTTACTGCTGCTGGGCAAACTTAGTGCCTTGTATTAAATATGGGGGTATTTGTATAAAAAAGTTCAACATAATTATTGAAATTCTGGTGAGCAAAAGATATGACACTTTTGCACTCTATGTCACAACATAACATGGCATTCATTTCAAGGGAAAAAGAATTGATGATTTTATTAATAACCGAATTTAGTGGGGGACATCCTTCTGAGCCAAATATCTATGTAAAAAGTTTGTTCCATATGTCAGCTGTACAATTTTCAAAGTACAAATACTTTCAGTTCATTGCCTGGAATTCTAGCTGGCATAAGATATCACTTCTACAGTCACTTCTATTTTTATAGATAGTTTTAGAATTCAAGATTTGTACACATGCATCATGCTACTGAAATTTCCTACTGAGAATTATGCATCTTGTGCAAGAACTATAAACATGTAGCGATTAATAGCATAAACGTTTTACAACTGGACGTCCTAAATACTGCACAGTAATATATTGGTTAAAAGAATTCTTTATTTAGATGTTATGCAAAGATAAAATGTTATATTATATCATCAGCATTACCACAAAAATATATATATATATGGTATCCTTTTAGCTTCAGCTACACAAGTGATGGCTGCATTGCATCACAACTACAGTAGCTTTCATCGAGATTAATGAAGTAGTGAACCTTGAACTACTGTATATGACCTTCATGATATAGAGGGTCGTACCATCCTGTACTTAAGTACTGTAGGTGAAATCTACCAACATAAAGCTGTTATGTTGCAGGGCTAAACTTAGTGCTGAACATTTCCCTGTAATTGATATTGCATGATTCAGTATTGGAGAGGACTGAATCCCTATGAAATGGCAATTGCCTAAGCTGTAATATCTAATTTAAACATACAGGAGAATATAATGAGCTTACATAAGACTAATTCCTTTTACACCTGCACAGAGCCATTGCACTAAAGTGGCTGCAATTCATTAGTGTACAGATTTATTTGTAGCCCAGCTCATTTTAATTTTTAAGACTGGAGCACCATGGAGAATTAAAAAGGCCGCATTTTATGTTCATAAGCGGTGGAATTTGATTAAGATGATGAGCTCACATGCAACTTGCTTTTTTGCTTTATCTACAGTGTATATAATCCATTTAAAAAACTGACATCTATAGTTGCGCTTAAAAGTTCCTTTCAAAAGATATGACCTTCATTTGTAAAGATCACCTCCATACATAAGACTAATAGGTTGTAAATATGCTAAATGACAACTTTTTATTCCAGCTCGTTCAAGAACCTACTAGGAATAACTCTCTTTTGGACCTTGTAATAACTAATAATACTGAACTCATCTCTAACATTTGTGTGGGTGAGTATTTACGGAATAGTGATCATAACATGGTCTCCTTTGAGATTCTCTTCTATAAGGGAGTAACTAAAACACTAAATTTCATACATGCAAACGATGACAGTATAAGGGCATCTCTGCAACATATTAAGTGGGAAATGCTTTTCACAGGGTTAAACACGGAACAAATGGGAAATCTTTAAAATGCTGCTTAACAAATATACATGTCAGTATATTCCCCTTGTAAGCAAGGAACTGTCAGGGCGCCTATCGACTCCCAGCAGGAGTAATCAGGACCAAGGAGGAAGCATTAGGGGTTAAAGTCCAAGATCGCAGAACAAATAGGTTGATACAAAATCGTAATCAAAGTCCAGGCAAAAGTCCAAAGGCAGGCAGAATAATATCAGAATCAGGGTTCAGGCAGGGTCAAAAGTCCAGGAATCAGGAGAACAAGAAATATCAAACACCCAGGAATGTTCAAAACAAAACCTACAATCGGGCATTGAACCCATGACCTGGAAGGGTTTTTATTTAAAATTTTCGAGCCAGCTTCCCATGTGGTAGCTATGGCCACCGCCATTTTGGATCCTGACAGGAACGTTGTTGCAAAGCAAAACCTGGGACAGCCGAATCATTATAAGGTACAAGGAGACCAATAAATCATGCAAAAAAGTTATAAGGCAAGCTAAAATTGATATGGAAAAGGGTATTGCAGCAAGCAGTAAAAATAATCCAAAATTACTTAATATATTCATAGTAAAAAAATTAAGCAGGAAGGGGTGGGACCTTTAATATCAGAGGGGGGGTCAGCTGATGAAAACAAACAAAAAGTGCAGATTCTGAATACATATTTTTTGTCTGAGGGATTCCTTCTTGATTGTCCCAATTCTAGCAATTCTAGTACTACAACTAATGATGCATGGTTCACACATGAGGAAATTCAAAAGAGACTAGAACATGTTAAGATAAACAAAGGTCCGGGCAAGATGGTATTCATCCCATTGATTGCCAAACCTCTTAACTTAATTTTTCAGGATTCTTTGAGGTCTGGCATAGTGCAGAGAGACTGGCGAATTGCTAATGTGGTGCCACTATTCAAAAAAGGATCCCGTTCTCAGCCTCAAAACTATAGGTCAGTTAGTCTGACGTCAGTGGTAGAAAAGCTTTTTGAAGGGTTAATAAAGGATAAGATATTGGTCTTCATAATAAATTGTAATACTATGAGTTTGTGCCAGCATGGTTTGATGCGTAATAGATCTTGCCAGACTAACTTCTGATGAAGTGACATAGAAGTCACGAAACGCGTCAGGCTTTGTCTCCCTGCCCGCTTGTATCTCTCATTTTATATGGATCAATAAAGTTACTTTTGTTTTATGAAGTTTCGTTCCACTGTGGATCTTGTTCCGGTTCAATAATCCCCATTGCCATGTGATGAAGCTGATTGTTTGCTGCCGTGGCCAGAACGGCTAAGTAGGATTTACCGGTGAATGGACTTTACATTTAGGAATGTTGGCCTGGAACATAGCATTTGTACCTGGATAGAGAACTGGCTAAAAGATAGACTACAAAGAGTGGTGGTAAATGCAACATTTTCTAATTGGACCAGTGTTGTTAGTTGAGTACTGCAGGGCTCTGTACTAGGTCCCATGCTTTTCAACTTGTTTATTAATGGCCTGGAGGTGGGCATTGAAAGTACTGTTTCTATTTTTGCAGATGATACGAAATTGTGCAGAGCTATGGGTTCCATGCAGGATGCTGACACTTTGCAAAGTGATTTGTCTAAATTGGGAAACTGGGCAGCAAACTGGAAAACGAGGTTCAATGTTGATAAATGCAAGGTTATGCACTTTGGCAAAAATAATATAAATGCAAGTTATACACTAAATGGCAGTGTGTTGGGAGTTTCCTTAAATGAGAAGGATCTTGGGGTTTTTGTAGATAACAAGTTGTCTAATTCTGGGCCAGTCATTCTGTGGCTACTAAAGCAAATAAAGTACTGTCTTGCACAAAAAGAGCATAAACTCAAGGGATGAAAACATAATTATGCCTCTTTTAGGTCCCTGGTAAGGCCTCATCTGGAGTATGCAGTGCAGTTTTGGACTCCAGTCCTTAAGAGGGATATAAATGAGCTGGAGAGAGTGCAAAAACATGCAACTAAACTGGTTAGAGGGATGGAAGACTTAAATTATGAGGGTAGACTGTCAAGGTTGGGGTTGTTTTCTCTAGAAAAAAGGCACTTTACGAGGGGACATGATTACACTTTACAAGTACATTAGAGGACATTATAGACAAATGGCAGGAGACCTTTCTACCCATAAAGAGGATCACCGTACCAGACGCCACCCCTTCACACTAGAGGAAAAGCATTTTCATTAGAAGCAACGTAGGGGGTTCTTCACAGTGAGGACAGTGAGGTTGTGGAATACACTGCCGGGTGATATTGTGATGGCTGATTCAGTTAATGCATTTAAGAATGTGATACTAAATTCTATAGTTAGTATATATATGGGTCTATAGATATTTATAATTTATCTGAGAGTAGGGAGGGGTGTGTGTATGGATGCTGGGTCTTCATTTGGAGGGGTTGAACTTGATGGACTTTGTCTTTTTTCAACCCGATTTAACTATGCAACTATGTAACTATATACATAGGACATGGTTTTTAGCAATTTGCTAATACACAAAGCTTGCCCCAACAACAGGGTCCACTACCCGGCCCTCCAAAATAAAACTGGGAATATTATATAAACTGTGAAAGCTCATTTCCTTTAATATTAATTTATATACAGTAAATGAAAAAAATAAGCTTTCCATGGAGTCAAGCAGGTGAGTGTAAGGCAGAATTTTCCCACTAATGCCTGGGGTGTTGTGAGATGAGTTTGACAACTGGGGAACCAACAGGTTGTTTCAGACATTCAAACAATAGGGTCCCCAAAATGAAAGATAAGAAATGAACTTGGAGGTGGAAGAACAAATATGAACTTTGAATAGGAAGAATGCATTATGATCCAGGAAGAAGAGATGGCATTTAGACTGTGGGTATGTGACACACGAAGAGTGTAAGAAGAAGGAGAGAAATGTTTGGAAGAGCAACAGCCTGTGTGCCCATAGCCCAAAGGTTCTATCAGCCTGTGTGCGTTCATACACTGACCTCAGCTTCAGCTCCGCTGTGTGTGACCATCTGACTGGATTTAAATCAATGGAGCAGGGGCACTGAGCAGATCTGCTTCTCTCAATCTGCAAAAATACGCTGGCTGACAACAGCCACTAAGAACAGCAAGTGTGTCCATAGCCTTCCAACCACTTGATATACAATAAACCGGAAGAAGGTAGATAAAATCTGTTGTGTAATGATTGGCATGTTGCTACTCTGCCTAATGACAAAACTCAGAAACAGTGAGTTTTATACTAAAATGTTATTGCACATTATCAGTAACGATATTTTTTCATGAATATAACACAATATCCAATACAAATTGAAAGAGTAAAGAGATGAACAATTGTAAATTGCCATAAGATTTTTTTACAAAATATTAGCAATGCAGTTCCTGTGTCTCTTTAAATGTAAAAAGTCAATAAAGTACATGGATGTAGAATGTCTAAATGAAAGACATCATGTAAGATGTAATATGTTCTGCAAAATGTTCCTTTCTGTCAATTTGTATGCACTGAATTGCCTCTGCATCCCATTTTCATTAGCCAAAATTGCCAAGTAAGTGAAACATGTTAATTGACTGCTGTTTGTGGAATTCCTTGTATATTATGAATTAAGATGGACATAATTTTGTTAGTATATGGACTGCAGAATATATTACAAAGTTAAAAGTGAGAGGTGCACTATAGCAACTGATTATCATTTAAAAGGCAACATTACATCTAAAGCAAAACTTTTTGCTTAGAATTAAATTTGTTTGAGGAAGTTCCCTTAAAAAACATTGCTTTTTGGTACAACCAGGTCTGTATTTATCTATATAAGCACCCAAGGGCTCGTGCATTGGGTAGCAGTTTTTGGGGAGGCTGCCTATATATAAATTTTTTTCAGGAAAAAAAAATTCTCCCACTGCCAGAAACTTGTTGTGTCGGTGGAAGTGACATCATGTGCAACCAGATGTGATGTCACACAGATTGCAAGCACAGGGGTGCTCTTAGCTCCAGTACCTAGGGTGACATCAGACCTAAATACAGCACTGTATATAGCAGTAACTTTATTTATTTAGGAAGGCAAAGAATTTGGTGCGCTAAGTCGATGATCTGTCCCCAATATCTAAGTAGGATAGAAAGAATATATAGTGCAATAAAGCCAATATAATCTAGCTAAGGAATGCTGCTCAGAGCTACTCACAATTTTGAGTTTCTTAACAGGCTTTGAATAGGCTTGTTACCGCTGGAATCGATCCTTGTCGTAAAGCCTGTAATAAATGGCTGCAATAGTGTAATACTTTCTGGTTTTTTGGATGTTTTTTAAGGGTTAATTGTACTCACCGAGTGTTGGATGAAATGTTGGCGTTTAGAGATTTTTACTTGTAGCACGGAATGCCTTCTCGCAGCAGGTATCGGGCTTACGATGATGCAGTCTGTAATCTCCACGATGTTCTTCGGTGCGCAAAAGTTCATTCAGAACGGTGCTCCATATGTTACCGGTCTGAGCGTTTTAAGGTAAGCGGTGAGTACGGACCAGTAGCTCCAAGCTCGGACTTAGCACGGGGGCTGTCGGCGTGGCGATCGTGCCCTTCTGGATGTTCCTCACGTCTTTGTTTGCAGCGTGGAGTCTTTCGGCGTGTTAGTTTACCGGCGGTCTTTCACAGCTACTCAGGTAAGAAGTCAAAAGAGTTTTCGAGGTCTTTGGGGGAATAGAAATCGACTTGGCTAGCAAATATATTGAAAATATATATATTTATTCAAAAGATAAAAGCCCAACGCGTTTCGTATTTCATATACTTCATCAGGGGTAGACGCCATGTTTTTTTCTGGTGTATAAATAGCTTCCATAGTTGCTCATTAGCTTAATTGCATGATTGTTACATTACAGCTGAAATACTAATTCCAAATTTCATATAAAATTGCATTGAATTTATACATTAAATATGCACATTAAATAAATACATTAAATTTATATTAAAATAGTAAAAATGTTACAGACATTGAATAATGGCTCAGTCATTTAAAAAACATTTTAAATCAATGTCTATATTCAAACCCTGTGGTGTCAGTGTTTTTAATTTGTGTATCCACTGTGTCTCTTCTCTCGAAATTGCATTAACTATATCGCCTCCACGCCAATTTGTTTTTTTCAGGACAATTCCAATGAATTTTAGTAACGAAGGGTCTGAATTATGATGAACTTTAAAATGTGCAGATACACTGTGTGTCATTAGTCCTTTTCTGATGTTATTCATATGTTCCCCAATCCCTGCCCCGACTAATCCAATTAATAAATTTCAAACTTATATCGATACGCACAAATTCATAAGAAAATTAAGCCTTAAAAATTTTTTTTCAAAAAATACAGTTCATAACAATAACACACAAGAATACCTACACACTGATTTAAAACCAAAATCATTATTTAATCCTTCTTTCGCAAACAGCCATTTTATTAATACCTTTAAAGAACTGGTATTAGCAGACATAGAAACATTAGAAATCCCTAAAGAAACGAAGAAACATAATTTAACCATAGGTGAGAGAAATGCACTAAAGAATCTCCAAAATGATAAAACAATAGTAATTAAACCAGCTGATAAGGGTGGAGGAATAGTCCTAATGACTAGAGATAATTATACTAACGAAATTAGGAGACAACTTTCTGATCAAGAGACATATAAAAAACTAAAGAGCAATCCCACTGTCGAATATAAGAATGAAATGATATGCCTTTTAGATAAAGCTAAAGAAGATGGAATTCTAATTAAAAACGAATACGAATATCTAAAAGTGATTCATCCAAAGATCCCGGTGATATACATCTTGCCGAAAATACATAAAGATGTTGAAAACCCTCCTGGACGTCCTATCATATCCGGATGCGGTTCCCTATCCTCCAACTTATCAGAGTACATAGATCTGTTTCTACAGAAATATGTAGTAAAATTACCCTCATATTTAAAAGACACAATTGATACAATTCAGTTCGTAAATAACACCCCCTGGAAAGAAGGATACATCATTGGGACTTGTGATGTAACTTCTCTATACACAATTATAGATCACAAATTGGGAATCGAGTCAGTAAAATATTACTTGGAACAAGATATCTCCTTAAAAAACGTCCAAAAATAATTTATAATGAAAAGTATAGATTTCATACTCACCAGAAATTATTTTTGGTTTGAAGGGGATTTCTACTTACAAACTAAAGGGACCGCGATGGGAACGCGTTTCGCACCCAGTTATGCGAACTTATTTATGGGAATGTGGGAACAAAATAACATTCTACCACAACTAAATAAAGATGTCGGTTTGATCACATGGAAACGCTACATCGATGACTGCTTATTCATTTGGAAAGGCTCTGAAAAAGACCTAACCATATTTTTAGAAGGTCTGAATAACAACAGTTCGAATATCAGATTTACCAGCAATTACAGCACTCTAAATGTAAATTTTTTGGACTTAAATATCTTTGTGGAAAAAGGCAAATTCGAAACCAGTCTATATAGAAAACCCACTGACTGCAACGGATATATCCTATGAACTAGCTGTCATCATAAAAAATGGTTGAAAAATATACCATATAGTCAATTCAACAGGATAAGGAGAAATTGCAGCAAAAACATAGACTACGAAAAAGAAAGTGCAATTTTAACTAAACAATTCAAAGAAAAAGGATATGAAGATAACGTAATAAAAAATGCTAAGACATTATGCGATAAGAAAAATAGAGACGAAATATTAGAGAACAAAAAAGAGAAAAAAACGAACTAAATTGGATAACAATTCTATACAATTCATCACAACTTATAATAATTCTAACAAAGAATTGGAAACAATAATCAAAAGACACTGGCATATATTATTAAAAGACAAAGATCTCCACGACCATCTATCTACTAATCCACACATAATTTATAAGAAACCACGCACAATCAAACAAATGTTAGTACCAAGCTGTTTGCCACTGAATAAACAAAAACAACCATCAGATCCTTTTAAGACTGGAATATCTAATGGATTCTTTACCTGCAGAACATGTAAAGGGTGCAAAACGAGTAAAGTAAATGAAAGAAATGTTACTAATTTTAAATCAAATATAACCAATGCAGAATTTGCTATTAAAGATATAATAACTTGTAACAGTAACAATGTTATATATTTATTACAATGTCCCTGCAATCTACAATATATAGGAAGAACAAACAGACATTTAAAAACAAGGATTGGGGAACATATGAATAACATCAGAAAAGGACTAATGACACACAGTGTATCTGCACATTTTAAAGTTCATCATAATTCAGACCCTTCGTTACTAAAATTCATTGGAATTGTCCTGAAAAAAAACAAATTGGCGTGGAGGCGATATAGTTAATGCAATTTCGAGAGAAGAGACACAGTGGATACACAAATTAAAAACACTGACACCGGGTGTGGCCAAGCTGACTACCTGAATGGCAGCGTGATCTGCGAGCTCCGTCCACCCGCTTCATTAGCACCCAGCAAATAAGCACGATTAACAGATCTGCAGCTCCGATACCGAGTGGATTTTGTCCGGTAACTGTCCGATGGCTCCTAAACCGAAAGCCACCCATAAGCCAGGCGAGGTGGCCGAGTTCTTTAAACGTAAAGACCAGGCCTCGTGCGGCCAAGATGGCGACGAGGCGGCTGCATCAGAGCCCTCGTTGGATACAACAGCCCAGGTTAGCAAACAAGACCTGAAGGCCTTATACGATGATTTGGCAAAGCTTATAACTGTCTCGCAACAAAGGACGGTTAAGGAAATTACTGCGGAGGTGACGGCCCTCGGGGAGCGAGTGACTGACAATGAGGAAGCCATTGTAGGGCTCCAAGCTTACTGCGCTCAAACGGAGGCGGACATCTCCGATATAAAGCGGCACCTGTTTGCTCTGCAAGACCAGCAGGAAGACCTTGAAAATCGCTCAAGGCGCAACAACCTGCGCATTAAAAACCTGCCTGAAAGCTATACGGACCTGGAACCAACCGTCATGAAACTTTTTCAGACCATTTTACTGGACATTGAGCCTGCTCAGCTCGAAATTGACCGGATCCATCGCACTCTAAGGGGCAAGCCCAGGGATGGCGATCCACCCAGAGATGTCGTAATGAGGCTGCATTTTTTCAAAACTAAAGAGTTGCTACTGCGTGGCACATTCAATAAGGAAACTAAGCTCGATGACGACACGGTCGTTCACCTCTATGCTGATATCTCTCCAACCACGCTCAAACGACGGAGGGAGCTTAAACCCTTAACCGAACTCTTAAACCAACATCAAGTGCGATACCGTTGGGGTTTTCCTTTCAAATTGCTGGTTAATCACAACGGGAGAACCATCGCTATTTCTGATTTGCGAGAGCAGAATAGATTGCTGACAGCTCTTGGAATCCCGCCGGCAGAAGATACTGCACCGACCAGCTCTAAACAGATACCCCCTCCGGCCTCAACATGGGCTTCAACCAAGCCGCATCGGGCTCTAAGGCCTCCGGATGCACCGCCAACCTAGACCACATTACAGAGCTGAAGCTTTTCTCTCCTCTTCGGCTTACTGTTTACCCGTGTCTGATACTACAGCGGGTGCTCGGGCGTGAGTACTTACCCTCCTATGCTTGACACCTGCCCGGAGGGTTATAGTGGGAAGGTGCCCGCTCTGATTAGGGAAACAGAGATCGTTCCCCTACTTGTTCTACTGTTTGGCTTGTGGGCGCAGCCATTCACAAGCACATATTTTGTTTGTTTTTGTTTTTGTTTCATGCATTGTGCAGTAATTATGTTGTCACTGTGTCACGACTTGTTTGAAGCGCTTCCTGGGTCCCCTCTACCACAGCCTACCCATATTGATGGCCTCCATGGATTTGACACTAATATCCCATAATGTTAAGGGTCTCAACAACCCCCGTAAAAGACGACTAGCAGCGGATTATTACAAGAAATTGGGTGGAGATGTAGTATATATGCAGGAGACCCAATTCATTAAAGGAAAGGAACCCAAACACTGGGCGGGAGGGTTCTCCAAAAGATCCTCATTAAAAAAAATACACCCTTCGTAGAGAAGAAAGTGGTCAGAGATCCCAGGGGGCGCTTCTTGATAGTTGAATGTGTTTTGAATAATAGAGATACGACCCTAGTATCGGTTTATGCTCCTAGCGACAGGCAAAAATTGTTCTATGATGACCTAGAGTTGCGACTAGCCGCAAATGTCTCAGGCTATATCCTAATTGGGGGTGACTTTAATACTACACCGCAGGCTAGCCTCGATAGATCGGGCACCCATCACCTCTCCCAAGCATTTCCACCCTCTAGACCACTTGCCGCCTTCATGGCCAATTCGTCACTGTGGGATGTATGGCTCATCCAACATCCGAATGACAGGTCCTACACCTTTTATTCCAATGCCCACAAAACCTATTCTCACATAGATTTCTGGCTAACTAACCCTAAAACTTTACCCTTCATAAAACATACAGATATCACGGAAATCTCTTGGTCTGATCACGCAGCAATCCTTCATACATTAACGGATTGGGGCACCGTTCACACAAACAAAAGATGGCGGCTTAATGAATCGCTACTGGCTACTGAGAGCATCACCCAGGAACTAGCGGATGAAACCAAACATTACTTTACACAAAATACCTCAGACGAAGTTAGCATAGCAACCACATGGGTGGCTTATAAAGCTGTAATACGTGGCTACCTCATCAAATTGGCATCCCAAAAGAAAAAGTCTAGACAACAGAAAATACTGCAGCTGACTACTAAAATCAGACAATTAGAGAAGGAACATAGTCATAGTGGGGAAGGTGCAATAGAACAAGCCCTCATACAATGCAGAGGTGAACTCAATGTGATTTTGTATGAACAAGCTGATCAGGCCATGAGATATACAAATAATAAATTCTATGATAAGGCTAATAAAGCTGATACGCTGATGGCACGCAAACTCAATCCCAAAGCCCATGCCCAAACCCTCCATCCACTCAAAGAACTCAATGGGTCGCTGACGTATGATTCCAAGCATATTGTGCACCTATTCCAAAATTATTACTCAGATCTATATTCAGGGCAGACCACTGATAGGGATGTCGCGGACTGTTCTGCGGCGAACTTGTTCGCGCGAACATCGGCTGTTCGCGTCCGCCGCAAGTTCGCGAACGTCGCGCGACGTTCGCCAATAGGCGTTCGCGTCAAAATCGTTCGACCATTCGACCATTCGGTCGCTAAAATCGAACGATTTTCGTTCGATTCGAACGAAAATCGTTCGATCGAACGATTAAAATCCTTCTATCGTTCGAATCGAACGATTTTCGGATGTTCGAAGTTCGCGAACTGTTCGTGAACTGTTCGCATTTTTTGCCGGTGTTCGCGAGCGGCGTTCGCGAACACATTATCGGCGGTTCGCTACATCCCTAACCACTGATCAGGCCACTAATACTTCTAATCGAATCACCTCCTTTCTGGATAAACTCGACATCCCCCAACTCCACGCGAATGAGAAGGATGTGTTAAATAGTTCAATCACTATAGAAGAGACGGAGGAGGCAATTAAGTCTCTCAATGCAGGTAAAGCTCCAGGGCCTGACGGCTTCTCCGCACAATTTTATAAAAAACTAGCCCCAACCATATCCCTACACCTAACGAATTTCTACAATGCTGTCCTAGATGGTAAAGCCTCATTCCCTGCTGAAATGCTCCAAGCCAATATAGTTGTGATCCCTAAGCCGGACAGAGACCTGACCAATGTAGGCAATTATAGGCCGATCTCGCTGATAAATACGGACGTTAAGCTACTGGCCAAGATTTTGGCTAACAGACTGAATACAGTAATTGGTAGATTGATACATCCCGATCAGACTGGTTTTGTACCGGGTAGGCAGTCCACGGACAATGTCAGGAGAATATTGGATATTATGGCCTTCATTAAAGCGAAGAAGGTGCCGTCGGTCACTCTGTCATTGGATGCTGAAAAAGCCTTTGACAGGGTCGACTGGCGGTACCTTCAATGTGTACTCAAAAAATTTGGCCTCCCACTTAAATTTCTCAATGCAGTAACGAACCTGTATTCCAAGCCTTCGGCCAGAGTCTGTAACCTTGGTATTTCCTCAGATGATTTTCCCATACTCAACGGCACCCGCCAAGGTTGCCCACTTTCGCCACTACTCTTTAACCTCTGCATAGAGCCCTTAGCTATACTCGTCAGGTCCGACCCCTCAATACAGGGGATTGATGTAGGCCGGGGAACTTACAAAGTCGCTCTATTTGCTGATGACACAGTTTTCACCCTCTCGCGCCCTTTCACCTCGCTCCCGAATTTATTCCACTGCATTACGACCTTTTGTACAGTCTCAGGCTTTCGTATTAATCAATCTAAGACTGTGGCCACCCCACACAACCTCTCAGACTCCTCTCTCAAGCTTCTCAAATTGAACTTTCACTTCACTTGGGTGGGGATTTGGCAGCTAGATTAGCGCAACTGGTCCAGTGGAACTCAGCTATAGAGACTCATAGATGGGTCGAAATTGAGCATTATCTCACCTGTCCTATTGGGGTCCGTGGGCTTCCTTGGCTAGCCAAAAAACATAGACCATCGCAATCAGAGTACTTGTCTCCTTATATATATCATACATTGTTAGTTTGGGATTCTTGCCGTTTATGTTACAATCTCCAAGGCTCACCAGGCCTGGTTGTTCCAATTCATAGAAATCCAGACTATGCCCCGGGCCTGGTGACCCTTGGATACAAACGCTGGGCCGCTAAAGGGCTATGGTCCTTCCACCAATTTATTCAATGGGACAAAATACTTACTTGGAACGCCTTTAAGGACAAATTTGCCATGACAGACCAGGACCAGTTCCAGTTCTTACAAATATCTCATTATATCTCTACTCGATTTCCTTTAACGCCCATAGCTAAACTTACTAGGTTTGAATGGTTATATTGTAACTTGTCTTTTCGTAAAGCTTTGATTTCAGAACTTTATAGACTGATATGGCATGTTAGGCCACCAGCGAAAACTAAACACCAAATACGGTGGGAGACGCACATTGGCGAGAGCCTATCAGAGGAGCAATGGACAGACATATTCATCAACATGGCAAAGATATCCCTGAATGTTCTCATAAAGGAAAAATCATACAAAATACTGTATGACTGGTACGTGTCACCCACTTTGCTCCACAAATGGGACTCCACTAATTCCAAGACATGTTTTCGGGGTTGTGGTCAGGAAGCCGATAATTGGCATAACTGGTGGACTTGCCCAATAGTTCAACGAATATGGACTGACACGTTCACCATGATTTCCTCGATTCTTCAGACACCTGTTGCTCCAGACCCATGGGCAGCGCTATTTGGCAGACGCTTACAGCTCTCCCGACATCACAATAAATTAGCTACACAAATCTGCTCCGCCACACGATGTGTTTTGGCTTCAATGTGGAAGGGCTCTGGCCCTCATCGATCAGCGCTAGAGAGGAAAATATGGTGGATTGCTGCTAACGAAAAAATTACATACCTGCTGAAAGATAAGCTGGACACTTATGACCTAATATGGAATCCTTGGATTACTAAGGACGACCCCATCTAGTCTGTTCATACCCCACTGTTCGAGATATGTGATATATCTCTACTCTATTTCTCTGCTCTTAGATTAAATAGGTAATTTGCCTTGATGACACGGTGACAACAGAACATGTATGCAACATTTGTGTGGTTTTTTTTTTGTGCTTTTTCTTTTCTTTTCTTTTCTTTTCGTACTTTTATATTGTTTTATTGTATGTTGTGATACAGGTTTGCAAATTACAATTTTTCACTGGCATGTTGTATGTGATGTTGAACCTGAATAAACACAAAGTTGAAAAAAAAAAAAAAAAAACACTGACACCACAGGGTTTGAATATAGACATTGATTTAAAATGTTTTTTAAATGACTGAGCCATTATTCAATGTCTGTAACATTTTTACTATTTTAATATAAATTTAATGTATTTATTTAATGTGCATATTTAATGTATAAATTCAATGCAATTTTATATGAAATTTGGAATTAGTATTTCAGCTGTAATGTAACAATCATGCAATTAAGCTAATGAGCAACTATGGAAGCTTTTTATACACCAGAAAAAAACATGGCGTCTACCCCTGATGAAGTATATGAAATACGAAACGCGTTGGGCTTTTATCTTTTGAATAAATATATATATTTTCAATATATTTGCTAGCCAAGTCGATTTCTATTCCCCCAAAGACCTCGAAAACTCTTTTGACTTCTTACCTGAGTAGCTGTGAAAGACCGCCGGTAAACTAACACGCCGAAAGACTCCACGCTGCAAACAAAGACGTGAGGAACATCCAGAAGGGCACGATCGCCACGCCGACAGCCCCCGTGCTAAGTCCGAGCTTGGAGCTACTGGTCCGTACTCACCGCTTACCTTAAAACGCTCAGACCGGTAACATATGGAGCACCGTTCTGAATGAACTTTTGCGCACCGAAGAACATCGCGGAGATTACAGACTGCATCATCGTAAGCCCGATACCTGCTGCGAGAAGGCATTCCGTGCTACAAGTAAAAATCTCTAAACGCCAACATTTCATCCAACACTCGGTGAGTACAATTAACCCTTAAAAAACATCCGAAAAACCAGAAAGTATTACACTATTGCAGCCATTTATTACAGGCTTTACGACAAGGATCGATTCCAGCGGTAACAAGCCTATTCAAAGCCTGTTAAGAAACTCAAAATTGTGAGTAGCTCTGAGCAGCATTCCTTAGCAAGATTATATTGGCTTTATTGCACTATATATTCTTTCTATCCTACTTAGATATTGGGGACAGATCATCGACTTAGCGCACCAAATTCTTTGCCTTCCTATTTATTATTAATTTGCGGACCAGGTGGACCCGCATAAATCCTTTGGTGCAGAAAGCAAGAATCTACATTTAATTGGGACTGAGCGCAGCACTTACAACCTCTAGATATATTAACTTTATTTATTTATTTGAACAACATTTTAGTAATTTTTTGCGTTCTTTCCCAAGGTCTCAGAGGAAACTGATACTGTATGAGTTAACTTGCAGATGTGTAGGTATTATATATATATATATATATATATATATATATATACAAATACAAGAGTCCTCTGCACTCAACCCATTATCAATATATTTAAGACAGAGACATTGAGCATAGGACTGGCCAGATATGGGATGACTTTGACGTAGTTGGCCAGCTTAAATATATTGCAATATATGGACAAACAATCCCTGTGTTGTTTAAAGGGTGAGGCATTTTTTAGTAGCAGTATGCACAAAAAGTCTCTGTCTTAAATATATTGATAATGGGTTGAGTGCTGAGGACTCTTGTATTTGTCTATATGTATTTTGTGGTCACAGCCTCATTGTACCCCCGCCTAATGTTTTTAAAAATTAGTGGTGAGCACAACTTTCCCTTGTTTGTTATATATATATATATATATATATATATATATATATATATATATATATATATATATATATATATATATATATATATATATATATATATATACATTAGCAAAACAGTAGGTTTGAAAGCCTGCATTCAAATGCAATATGTTCTGGGGTTTAGCAAATTGGCTGTGTTTTGGTCTGCTGCCCAACCTTATTAGTTTGTATAATGATTCAACAGATTAAAGTATTAATGGGTTCTCTATTTCATAACAAGGTATACAGCATTTCCCTTAAAATCTGTGACTGCTCAGAGGTGAGATGCCTAGAACTGGTTTTCATTTAAATCAATTAAAAAACATCTGATGAGTGTTTGACATTTGACCAAGGTGACGTATGTTGAAAGATGTTGCCTGCATAAAACACACACAAAGATTCTTACACATAAGTATAATGAGGCTTACTAACAAATGCATTAACCTATAGCAGACTAAAAACAATTACACTTTGATTACCATGATAATATAATGATGGTTTGATTATACATAATATAATGACACTTAGGGGCAGATTTACTGAAGGGCAAAGTTAATAACGCTAGCAAAAATTCACCAGCGTGACGTCATTTCGGTACTCCTTTGATTCACTAACTGTCACTGACGTAACTTCACTAGCGAAGGTGATAGACTCTAGCGGTACTTCGCTCCCTAACATCTAGCGAATTTGCGTTCTGGCGAAGGGACGTAACTAAGCAAATTCACTAAGATGTAGATTTTACTGAACATTATCTCTTGCCCTAGACTTGCCTTGGCCACCTCAGACCAGACAATGTGCAATAGAGTAGATAGGACTTCCTCAAAAAATACAGGCGACTTTTCATTTTTCAGGGTGATAGGCTGCAAAAGATCGTAATTTTTTCTGGGGTACCCGCCTTCTCCCCTACATTTCCTAACATATGGCACATAAACTATACACTGGGCTTATGTGTATGGCAATATAACAAGCTTCCCTGGGCTTGTGTAGTGTAATGTATTTGCTGCAACATATACATTCATTGAACTTCCCATAGTATGCAAATGAGGCAACGCTAGCACAACTTCGCTTCGATTGGTGCAGTAACGCTAGCACAACTTCGCCGGCATTCGGAGCCCTGGACACAACTTCGGATTTTAGTGAATTAGTGTCGTCCTGGTGAATCTATGCCTGGCAATCTGCATCGATGGTGAATTTTTGGAGGTTACTAAATTTGCCCCTTAATGTTTTAATACACAGATAACAGAGAGACAGAAAATTAGGTGAAAGTGAAAGTGGGAATAGAATAGAAAGTGAGTGGTGGCTTTTTGGCTAAGGCTGGACCATTTATTAAGAGATCAATAAACTTTGGTTTAGGAAAAGTAAGGCATTAATGGCACAAGGTGGAAATATGTCACAGAATTTGCATTTATTTTCTGTTGGGTTATGTATTATTGCAATGTGCATTTATTCATATTTGTTTTTGGGGCAGAAAGCCAAAATTTCCTATTTGCAATTGGAATAAATTTCAACCATAACTTAATATGGGCATTGGGTATTCCATTGGCAATGTTGGTTCTCATTGCGAATAAAATATGTTGGATAATGGTGTGGTATTTACTTGATTTCACCTTGGATACTTCTCATAATGCAAAATCATTTCATCAAACCAGCATGTGATTGGCTGCTATTGGTTTATGCACTAGAGCTGTATTAGAATTTGAATAACGGAGCAGAGTGTAATATTTCAATTGAATGACAGTTTTTAAAGCATAAGGGAATTATCACTAATGTTATTTTATTGTGAATACTGAAATTTATGGGGAAAAAAGAAAAAAAACAGGACCCATTTCTAGCAAATGATATTGTATTAACCTTTACTGTTGACATGAATATATCAATCATTAAAAATAAAGCTCATTGAGTTCTTGTATAAGGGTTTTTTTTAAAGCACGCAAACAGCAAGTTTATAGAAATCATTGATTTATCTTTATGCTTGTTTATAAATATGACGGTTTCCTTGTACCACCTGTACCTAGTTCTGTATATAGGCATCCATATGCCAGTGCCTGTGGGGGTAGTTTCTGAGGAAGCCCTTGGGTGCCTTAATAGAAGAAAAATCTGTTTTTGTTTAAAAATCACCCAGTCTGCGACTAGATACATGTGGCTAAATCTGGTGGCAGAGGTAACATATTATTCTGTTGTAATAAAAGGGCAAGATGGGATTAGCAGGGAAAACCCAACTATAGATGTACATGGTGGAATTAGAACATATTTGATTTAAGATGCAAGCAAAAATATTTCCTAATGCACTCATAATGATAAAGCAGTGAATACAAATTATTGTTGTAACGTTGACAAAAGTCCCTACAGCATTTATTGGCCTGATTCTGAACAAATAAAAAGTAAGCAGACATGGGCACATATAGATTGTAAAAATCTAATTCAATTTGCTGCATTTTTACCTATAGTACATAGATTTGATTCATTTTTCTCTATTTGAAGTTGCTTTGTTAGCAACAGTGCTACAAATGTATTTTGACCAGCCATAAAAATATATATTTTGGAACTCTGAAGACCTACCCCTTAATGTTGATGCCTGGAATGCCAGAAATTGCATGATGCCAACACCACATGCCCATCTGCTCTCAAAACCTTGCATGAAAGGTTTTGTCCCTGATTGTCGCTGCGCTGTGTTAATTGGTAGGTCAGGTAAACAGATGGTTCTTTGGCTGGCTATATAATGAGGAAAAATAGCAGAGGGTTAAAAATACAGTTTATTATCCATGCCTAGTTGAATACATCTGCTGCACTGCCTATAGTCTAGAGAGTGGGAGGGGTGAGCCAACATAGCTATTGGAAGGTGTCCTTACTAGTTGCTGAACAGAAAACTTAGTGATGTCAGGGAAACAAAATCAGCTGTTCTGCACTAAATCTACTCAAATATATTATTTATTCCATACCATAGACACAGCAGAATTATTATGGCCCTCACCTAGAATTTCTGACTATGTTTGTAGACCCCTTACAGCATGGGCACCTTCACCCACAATTCCACTCATTTGCATTAAAAAATAATCGAAAAAGAAACTGCATTGTAAAAACCCATGAGTGACTGTGAGGCATAAAAGTCCATATAGCTAGCTTATTAAACTGTTACATGGGGAGTTAAAATGTGATGCAATGCTATACAGAAATATATATGTGACCAATTAATACTGGAGTACCTCCAGAAACACCATAAAACCCTTGACTTGACAGCCTCTTGGATAAATATGTCCACGGCTATGCCTGCATAACATTTTTTATTGGGTATAAAGTCGTACGTTTCTGGCCAGCATTAGCTGCATGATTTAAGAGCTTGGTTTGAGGGACATAGAAAGTCATAGATGGCATTCAGCCAAGGTAGAAATGACTAGATACTGACATCATTTTACAAAGTACAAATACAGTGTTGGCTTTTTTTTTTCAGCTGACTGGAAACAGTTTTGATTTGTACCGCGGTTAATAAGAATATGTCGTTTGAGTTGGCAAAGCAATTAGAGAATGTGGATAACTATATATTATGCATATGGCTGAACAGTGGGAAAAATGTTTAAATCACATCCCCAGAAAAGGGTCTTATCAGTCTCCAGCATTTGCTGTTTAAAGATAAATGTTGATATTCATTTTCTACAATATTTGGCACTGACAGCTCATTTAGAATTAAGGGAAGTGATATTGCGAGCACTTTTTAATTAAGGTTGCGACAAACAATATGATAGTTCTATCAAAGACGACAGTAATTATGAGTGTTAAAATGTGCTATTTAATGTCAGGGTTCAGTACCAATATTGGGCCAGAGTTTAATGAGCAACATGTTTTCTGAATAATACATTGCTGTTTGGAAACTCACATACACCAAAACTAATTGACTTATGTACTCCCTAGGAGCAAAAAAAACAGCACACTTGTGACTTTGAACTTGCAACAAACAAACACAAGATGCTTGCCTTGTTTGGGTGCTTTACATATATTGTTGTTCATTAATTTATTGGTGTTTTTGCATTAATAATGATGAATACAGGTTATATTACCTCTGAATACTGGTTATATTAGCTAGGGTACATTTTTATGCAAAACAAGGTTTGCATAGTACTGTTTGCTGATGAAATGTAGTTTGGGAGCCATGGTTTACTGTCATCTCTGATACATCTCTTGTGCACATCAAAAACGGAGCACTATAACAAATAGTGAGCTTTATTGAGATATTATTTCTCTTCATTAAATGGTAGCTGGTTATAACCCATTAAACAGCCCCTGTTTATTACTGCTACCATGTAGCTTATTCTAACAGAGTTAAACAAATGTAGACTTGTATGAGCCCAGCTCTGGAATAGCTCTCCCTATGAATCTGTGTGGTTACGAGGTATAAAAGGAAGACATTTAAAGCCTTCTGCGAGTTCTCTATATACACTGAGTTTGACACAACAGTGACTATGCTACTAATAAGTACGTTACCTTGGCAAAAAGCTTGACAGGTATTAACCCTAAAATAAATAATTCGAGAGAATACGCAAAATTCTTCAAGAGAATACCTTTACAGCTACACAACCATACAATTACAACTTTTTATATCCCATATTGGGCCAGATTCAATTCATTGAGAAAAAGTTATCTCATGGTTTATCATGTGAAAACTTATGGACGGGATTCAATTCAAGGAGAAAAAACTTTACTCCAAATTCATTTCCAGTTTTTTTCCATAGACATCAATAGATGTTATCACATGATAAACAGTGACATAAGGTCTTCAGTAGTGATGGGCGAATTTGGGGCATTTCTCTTCGCCAAAAAATTTGTGAATTACCAGCGAAATTCCCAAAATGGCTAAAAAAAGGTCTCATTTTTGACTGCGGCAGTTTTTTGGACACCGGCGTCCGTTTTCTGGAATCCGTGCACATTCGAATTTTCATGGGGAGAGTTTTCACGGCGATTTCATGAATTTATTCGCCGGTGGCAAATTGCGGGAATTCGCTATGAATTTGCGTCTGGCGAATAAATTCGGCCATTACTAGTTTTCTGAATGGAACTGCATCTCAAATTGAATCTCACACAGAGGCACAATGGGGTTATTTACTAAAACTCAAATTTAACTCATATTTTTATGAAACCCAGCTCGACCAAACTCCCATCCACAATTTTATCTTATTATCAATAAAATCCCTAGACAGGTTTAAGATGGCAGATTTTCGGTTTCTGATTTTTTGCAGCTTTGGGGTATAATAGATATCAAAAAATGTAAAAATATTTAAACTCTAAAAATTTGAGGTTTTACCAAAAAAGCCTCAACCATAAAAAAATTATTACAAAATACATTTTGTAATCAATTTTTTGCCACTTTGAAATGATTACAAAATTTTTTGTACATTTTGTAATCATTTCATAGTGGCAAATTTAAGGCACTTTTTCACGTTTTTTTTTGTGCAAAATTGTAAGTTAAAATGGTTAGTACACGTGTATATTGTGTTTGGATAGACAGTCTGTTTTCTCCCTTGATAATTGGCAGCTGACCTTCTACCTAAATACTGTTCTAGGTGCAACATAATGCCACGTATAAACACAAGCTGAAGAATTGCCTACTTAATTGCCTACTTAAATATGACTCTCTGGAAAATGTCATCCCATAACTATTTGCCAAGTTTCACTGTGAAAAAAGGCCCAGAGACTCTTATACCGTATATACTCGAGTATAAGCCGTCCCAAGTATAAGCCGAGGTACCTAATTTTACCTCCAAAAACTGAGCTTATTGACTCGAGTATAAGCCTAGGGTGAGAAATGCAGCAGCTTCTGGTAAGTTTCAATCAAAAAATTGAGGGTTTCTGCTCTCATTGGAGGTGCCGGCGTCTCGTTTTTGGATGCGGACTATTCTTGGACGCCGGTGACTATTCTTGGACGCCGGGGACAGCTTTTGCGTTTGACTCGAGTATAAGCCGAGGTAGAGTTTTTCAGCATATTTTGCGGGCTGAAAAACTCGGCTTATACTTGAGTATATACGGTAGTAAAAAAAAATGTTGAGAAGTTTGGAATGTTTTACACGAAAAATGCTAATTGACTTCAATGTGTTTGCTGAATTTTTTTGTCGTATTTGAGAGCTCGCTGGACTTTTAAATAATAGATTAGACATATATTTATGTCTATGTAGAAGATATGTTTTATTTTAAAGAAAATACTTTGAGGATTTTGCAGACTCTTATTACCCACAATTTAGTTAAAAAAAATCCAACACCCCCCCCAAAAAAAAGTATCCCCTCCAACAACAATGTTTAAAAAAAACTTCTGTGATATTTCTCAAACAGCCGAATGAAAATCATTTTATATACATAAGGCTATTGATAAATCTCAGATTGCATTTCAGTTCTGATTCCTGGCTGCTATTATGATGCAATGGCCATTTTCATATCTTAATAAAAGAAAAAATTGGATTATATGCTCTACTGGGCAAGCATGACATGACTTTCACTGGCATATGTATTGTAAGTTGCGCAGAAAACCTGTTGGGAATGCATATTCAGTTTAAGTTCCACATGAACACACTCCTCCGGAAATGAGTTGAGCCTTAATGGTAGTGTAGAAGTTAGAAGCTAGGAAAAAATGGAGATCATTGATTTGAGCCTAATTAAAAAGACCTGATAAAATGTTAGAAAGCCAGATGGTGAAGTCAATTTTTTTTTCAGTACAGTACCTGCTTAGAAAAAAATTGTTAAGCAGTTGACATTCCACAAGGGTAGGCCGATAATATCTGTTCAGAAACCAAACGGAGTTCAGGAACATCGCAGTCACCAATGTTTGAAACAAACAAAATACTGGAAATGATTGAGCAATACATTGCCTTCACCTCACCCTGTGCTGGAACATCAGCCAAATAACATATTGAAGTGTTCGTTAAGGCAGTGTGTTTTAATTAACAAAGCTATTATGGACAACCTGTCAGTGAATTCAAGGATAATGCTATTCATTTTTGGTTATGCCAATGCAAAAAAAACTCCTGTATTAGCATTGTGTCTTTGTCTTGCTGAAATATAATTGTACACCAATATGCTTTGTTAAATGATGTAATGTTCTACCTCTATCATTGTTAATTAAGGCACAGATAGAAGCAGCTTTGTAGGAAATTATATGGCTGCTGGTGTATTATGTGCTCATTCACTGATGTCCATTTTAGTATGATAAAGTAAAAACATGTCTGTAATTTACATTTAAAGTTAAGTAAAATAATTTGTACCTCTTACAGGCAAAAAAAAAAAAAAAATATATATATATATATATATATATATATATATATATTTTTATATATATATATATATATATATATATATATTAGTAGGAATGAACAACCATAAGTTATAGTAAACAGTAGTGATGGACGAATTTGCGCCGTTTCGCTTCGCAGAAAAATTTGTGAAAATGGCTCCGGCGTCTAGTTTTTGACGCCGGGTCAGTTTTTTTGAACACAAGAGTAATACGACAAAAATGAAATCACTACTCACCAATTATAACTGATGACATCATAGATAGTCATGGCTTTTGTGAAGCACTCAGCAAATGTCAGTTTTGCAATGGGGGAAAAATAAAATGATTTGTTTTACTAGTGTTCATTTTAAGTAAAAGCTGGCTTACGACATTCCTGGATTAAGGGGCGTTTCAGGGGCCACTACCTCCTGAGGCTGCAGCCCCAATGCCAACCCCATCCAACTCCGCTTGCTGCACTTGCTGCACTAGCAGAGCCGAATTTCCGTTTTAAAAAATGCTACCAAAGGCAGTTTTTTGCCACCCCTGGTAACTGGCCGCTTCGTGCCGCCTGAGGCAAGGTTCTCACCTTGCCTCATGGCAGGAGCACCCTTCCTAGAGTCAATGGACAAAAGTGGGTGAATCCTCCATTCAAGCAGGCCGCTTCAGGTGAATTGAGTTCCCAGACTGGTAGGCTGCAGCTGCACAGGGCTTGGCTCCTTAAGAAAGGAGTTGTTTTTTTTAAAGAGAAAGAGAGGGAGAACCTTGGGAAAGCAGGAGCTGCTGTTCTGTGTGTAAGCGTGGAAAACGTATTTTTGTAAGGGATTGGGGGGCAAGGCCCTTGTCCTGGGTTAGTAAGGGAAAGCACCTTTGTATTAGTTAAAGATGGACATGCTTAGTTTCTTTTGTTTTCTGTATTTTTGTCTCTCTGCAAAAGCTTACAATAAACTGGCCAAAGACCAGTATGCTCAACTGAACTGTCTGTGCCTCTGTTTTGGAGTGTCCGGAAGTGTACACAAAGGTCTATTCCCCAGTGAGACCATGGTCCAACTACCTGAAGTCGCTAATGCTCCATTTGCTACTGTAGGGACAGATTTATATGTTACAGATTATTTAAAATGAAATGTGTTCTTATTCTGTTTTTACTATCCCTATTTTTATGAGCTCATACCATCCAGAGTTTAAAATTCACTTTTATAAATGAAAAGATATGATATAAATGACATTGACATTGAATAAAGAGGTGAAACAAAAAAAAAAATAGCAAATTGTTTACTGTCTATTTTTCGTTGCTCAAAACCCATTTTCAGGACGAAGGTTGAACTATTGTATTGTATGTTTATTATATAATTTCATTTACATGCAATTTTTCATTTAGCTCTCAAAATCATTTCCTGTCTTGGGGGGATTGTATAAGGCCACAGTACATTTTCCATATAGAGCAGCCATGTACAGTATAACCAAGGTTAAAATTTCTCGAGGTGTCATTTATAACCACTGGGCAAATTTGCACCTGGGCAGTAACCTGTAACAACCAATCAGTGATTAGCTGTTTTAGGCCAGCTGCAGGCAATCATCTGATTGGCTGCCATGTGTTACTGCCCAGGTGCAAATTTGCCCAGTGGTTATAAATGACCCCTTCGTGTTGCATCATACCTTTCTTGGATCCATTTTGATTCAGAGTCTGCATAGACATGGGGAACTGCTGCAGGTGGAAACAATGTTTTGGCTACTAGTGCCAAAAGGCTAATAAAATCTGAATTATGGGACAGATTTATCAAAGGTCCAGTTGTGTTTTCTCAAAAGGTTTTTCAAGGGTAGTTTCAGTAAGAAAAAACTAAAACATTTTTAGATTTAATATGCTGCAAAATATAATATAATATACTCCAGCTAAAACCTGTCGAGGTCATGTACGTCCCTTGAACCATTTGAAAATGTTTTTAGCCTTCATGGTTTTTGGGGTTTTTTTTGGTTTGCGCTCAAAAACTCAATAAATTCAAGCTATTCAAGTTTTTCATTCACAGAGAACTCAATCAATTCGAGTATTTAAAGGGATACTGTCTTGGGAATTTTTTTTATTTTTTTTCAAAATGAATCAGTTAATAGTGCTGCTCCAGCAGAATTCTGCACTGAAATCCATTTCTCAAAAGAGCAAACAGATTATTTTATATTCAATTTTGAAATCTGACATGGGGCTAGACATATTGTAGATTTCCCAGCTGCCCCCAGTCATGTGACTTGTGCTCTGATAAACTTCAATCACTCTTTACTGCTGTACTGCAAGTTGGAGTGATATCACCCCATCCCCCCCCTCCCCCAGCAGCCAAACAAAAGAACAATGGGAAGGTAACCAGATAGCAGCTCCCTAACACAAGATAACAGCTGCCTGGTAGATCTAAGAACAACACTCAATAATAAAAACCCATGTTTCACTGAGACACATTCAGTTACACTGAGAAGGAAAAAAAGCAGCCTGCCAGAAAGCATTTCTCTCCTAAAGTGCAGGCACAAGTCACATGACCAGGGGCAGCTGGGAAATTGACAATATGTCTAGCCCCATGTCAGATTTCAAAATTGAATATAAAAAAATCTGTTTGTTCTTTTGAGAAATGGATTTCAGTGCAGAATTCTGCTGGATAGTACTATTAACTGATGCATTTTGAAAAAAACATGTTTTCCGATGACAGTATCCCTTTAAGTTTTCCCTCCAATTGCATTTATTTGAGTTATTACATTCGAGTTTTTCATAAATAATATTCGAGGTAGAAAAAAATCTCACAAACTTGACCTTTGATGAATATCTATGTGTATACGGTAAGGTTTAACTGAACAAAACAATACTGGTAGCTATAATTCTTTTTGTTGTTGATGTTGCAGATATTTCATGAAACAGTAAAAACCACAGTCAAACATTTATTCTCAGATATACATGTTTAAGAATCTAAATGCACAGTCTGTTTACTGATAAAAGGTAACAGGCTTTAGGAACAAAAACAAATCAATACAGCAAGAGCAATACCTGTGTCAAATTGAATTGAAATGAAGAATAACTTGGAGATGTACTGAGAAAAATGCAATGATCAAAATCTGTTCGGAATTCAAAAGTATTTTATCTTGAATAAAATGATCAATTCATGAATTATGAAACAGACCATAGCATTAAAAGCACATAAAAAAAGAAAACACTAGCTAATAGTGAATATATTTAACGATCATCATTAAAGTTTAAGGTGCATTACGGGACATTTACACCCATGTAAATTGGTAAAATAAATATAGTAAACAGAATCCATACAGAAGGTGCATGAATTTGGAATGAAATTGAATTGGTTGCAAAGCTAAATAAATCAGTCCTATGAGGAATTGGTTAGAAACATGTTGGATTTATTATAGCAAGGTTGATTTTCCGATTAAACCAATGTATCTTCCTGTTCATCATACCGGCACTATGAAAACTGCTATAGGTATGGTTATATATTATGCAGAATTCTAGGAACCTTAAAGGAGAAGGAAAGCTCCAATAATCCAAGAAGGGGGTGCCAGACTTTAGTGCTTACACGGATTGTAACAATTTACCTGATACCACGGGCTAGTGGTCCTGTAAGCATAAAACTGCACTGGCCCAGGGCATTTGCAAGGTCTCTTGTTTTTTCTTCAAAATTCAGAGGATCACTCGCAAGAGCCGTGGGCCTGTGCAGTTTTATGCATTGGCAAAATTGTTTCACCATCAATATGTATTCAGGCAGCCTAGAAACCAGGTACTTATTATTACAGAGAAAAAGGAATAAAAACAATAATTTTTTTGCTTAAAATAGACTCTATGGGGCAAATCCACTAAGATCCGAAGTTGCGCTTTGCCGCACTTCACCAGGCGTAGTTTTGCCAGCGCTACGCAAATTCAGTAAAATGCAAATTCGGCGAACAGTAGCGAAATTGCGCTAGCGTTAATTCATCAAGCAAAGCGAAGTTACACTAGTGATGCCTAATTTGCATACGGCGCCAAGTTACAGTACAATGGAAGTATATGTGGCAGCAAATACATTACACTACACAAGCTGGGAAAGCTTTATAAAATAAAATAGAGTTGTTATTTTGCCCTATACATGTGCCCACTGTATAGTTTAGGTGCCACATGTTAGGAAATGTAGGGGGGAAGGAGGTTACCCCCAAAAAAATGTACGATCTTTTTCAGCCTATCACCCTTAAAAAGGAAAAAGACACCAGTGTTTTTTGGGGACTTTTTTTTTGAAGCAAGCCCTATCTACTCTATTGCACTTCGCCTGGTCTGAGGTGGCGAAGGCAAGTCTGGCGCAAAAGGTAACGTTCAATAAAATGCGCAAGTTAGTGAATTAGCTTAGTTACAACCCTTCGCCATAGCGCAACTTCGCCTGGCATAAAGGTGCGAAGTAGCACTAGAGTAGGTCCACTTCGCTAGGGAATTTACGTTAGCGTTAGGCGCTTTGCTCTTTAGTGAATTTGCCCCTATGGGAAATGTCCATCCTGTAATTTAGAGATATCAATAATCATGCAGTTAAATAAAACACAACAAAAACAAAAATTAAGACCAATTTTTAAAATACCTTAAAAGATCACTGTAGAACGTTATGTTCAAGGTGAACTATCCCTTCAAGTTTTATTCATTTCATCTTTTGCTCACCAGCATATCCTTTAAAAATATATGCTCATTCTGCAGTGACGGCTCAAAAAGTCAATAACATTAATAAATGCTAAACTGTGGGGAATAATCCATAAAATGCAGTGCAGATCTTACAAGCAGAAAGAAAAATGTATGAGGCCAATTTACAGTAATAAGTAGCAGAATGCTGATAATGGTCCTTTTGTCTATTTATTAGGTTAGTCCTAAAAATAGATCTTGTATTACATTTAAGTTTAACCAAAATGCATAGGGACACCCTACAACATTCATTGGGGTCTATTGACCTCATTAATTACTCTACCTTTTATAAATAAAGCTTTCCTTCATACTCCAGCTCTTTTTAGAGTTGATATCAAAAGAATCAAACACGTTCCCAGAGCCAGTAATATATTAAAATGCAAACATCCTATAGAATATTACTTAATGCATGTTAATCTGTCTCAAATTTTTGGTATTGCAATTGGAGACAAAGTCTTCAACACAGTTTTCATGAAGGTGAAGGCCACAAATGATCTCCATATGTAAGGTAACTGCAATATAAATAACAAATTATAGCATTTGTATTGGTGAATTCTCTCGCATATGAAACTGGCCAGCAAAATTCTCTTTAGTTTAGAGAACTAAGGGGGATAAAAAATAAAATTATTCAGAAAGACAAAAAATTACAAAATAATATGCATTTATTTTATGAGAATTTTCACAGTAATGTAAATTGCAATTATAAAGACCAATTTACTAAATACAACCTTTCAAGAAAAAAGGTGCATAGCTGAGCTAAATTATACTGGATACCCTTAAAAAAATATTGACCAAATCTGATAAAATCAATAAGCTCCATGTCAAAGAGGTTTCTTATTCCACTAAATTATATGTTGTTAATTAAATGTTGAAATGCCAAGTTTTCTCTTAGGAATTGTGGAAGTATCTGCTGGGCTGTCTAAGAATTGGTTTCCTATTCAGTTGAAATTCATTACCCAAGACAAAGATCACTTTCTCACACCTACAGACAATCTCTCTAGGGATTTCAACTGTATACAATGACAAAGAAATCTGTCTGTTAATTTACTAAAAAAACATACAACAACAATGTCACTTGTGTGTGGGGGGGAGGTGGTTGGGTCAGACTTGCTGTACCTATCATTTGCAGTGGTTCTCTGCCAGCAAGCTGCCATATTTAGAAAATTTCTGACATCTATTGTTCTATTTCAAGTTTGCACATACTGTGGATCCCATAGGCAAAAGATGCTCTAGTAAAACTGTGTTTTGGAACAAGCTGATTTTGTGTGTAAGTACAGTAAGCTAGGCATTATCAACACCTGTATTTTTTTTATCTTCCATATACACATTTTAGTCCTAATTGCTAGTAATTGCTTATTAATGTTAGACCCATCAAACTGGGTAAACGTACATATTCTTTACTTTAGTTCCTAATTATACAACATGTATTATTAATTCGATTTTTTTCTAGAAAAAGACCTACGCAAGACTAGAGATGTCGCGAACTGTTCGCCGGCGAACTTGTTCGCGCGAACATCGGGTGTTCGCGCTCGCCGGAAGTTCGCGAACGTCGCGCGACGTTCGCCATTTTGGGTTCGCCATTGTTGGCGCTTTTTTTTGCCCTCTCACCCCAGACCAGCAGGTACATGGCAGCCAATCAGGAAGCTCTCCCCTGGACCACTCCCCTTCCCTATAAAAACCGAAGCCCTGCAGCGTTTTTTCACTCTGCCTGTGTGTGCTGAAGAGATAGTGTAGGGAGAGAGCTGCTGCCTGTTAGTGATTTCAGGGACAGTTGAAAGTTTGCTGGCTAGTAATCGTTTGATACTGCTCTGTTATTGGAGGGACAGAAGTCTGCAGGGGTTTGAGGGACATTTAAGCTTAGGTAGCTTTGCTGGCTAGTAATCTACCTTCTACTGCAGTGCTCTGTATGTAGCTGCAGTGGGCAGCTGTCCTGCTTCTGATCTCATCTGCTGACTGCTGCAATAACAGTAGTCCTTGTAAGGACTGCTTTTATTTATTTTTTTGTTGTTTTACTACTACTACTACTACTACTACTATAAGAGCCCAGTGCTATTAGTCTAGCAGTGTTGGGGAGTGGGACTGGTGTGCTAATCTGCTGCTCCTAGTAGTTCAGCAGCACCAACTTTAATTTTTTTTTTTAATATTCATTTTTTTTTTATTTTACTTTTTTTATTTTACTACCGCTGTAGTAGTGTATAAGTTGACCTTTTAGGCATTATTTGCCCTGTAGGCATTATTTGCACAGTGTTTTCTTCAACCCGCCATCTAGCTGTGTGACCTTGTTCACATTCTGTCTAAATATCCATAATATTACCGTCTCCAGAAAAAACACCGGAGTGACTTTTTTCAAGCAGCCATAATATATTTTACGTAATCCGTATCCACCGCTGTAGTAGTGTATACGTTGACCTTGTAGGCATTATTTGCACAGTGTTTTCTTCAACCCGCCACCTAGCTGTGTGACCTTGTTCACATTCTGTCTAAATATCCATAATATTACCGTCTCCAGAAAAACACCGGAGTGACTTTTTTCAAGCAGCCATAATATATTTTACGTAATCCGTATCCACCGCTGTAGTAGTGTATACGTTGACCTTGTAGGCATTATTTGCACAGTGTTTTCTTCAACCCGCCATCTAGCTGTGTGACCTTGTTCACATTCTGTCTAAATATCCATAATATTACCGTCTCCAGAAAAAACACCGGAGTGACTTTTTTCAAGCAGCCATAATATATTTTACGTAATCCGTATCCACCGCTGTAGTAGTGTATACGTTGACCTTGTAGGCATTATTTGCACAGTGTTTTCTTCAACCCGCCATCTAGCTGTGTGACCTTGTTCACATTCTGTCTAAATATCCATAATATTACCGTCTCCAGAAAAAACACCGGAGTCACTTTTTTCAAGCAGCATTCATATATTTTACGTAATCCGTATCCACCGCTGTAGTAGTGTATACGTTGACCTTGTAGGCATTATTTGCACAGTGTTTTCTTCAACCCGCCATCGAGCTGTGTGAGCTTGTTCACATTTTGTCTAAATATTGATAATATTATCGTCTCTAGAAAAACCACTTGAGTTACTTTTTTTCAAGCAGCATTCATATATTTTACGTAATCCGTATCCACCGCTGTAGTAGTGTATACGTTGACCTTGTAGGCATTATTTGCACACTGTTTTCTTCAACCCGCCATCGAGCTGTGTGACCTTGTTCCCATTCTGTCTAAATATCCATAATATTACCGTCTCCAGAAAAAACACCGGAGTCACTTTTTTCAAGCAGCATTCATATATTTTACGTAATCCGTATCCACCGCTGTAGTAGTGTATACGTTGGCCTTGTAGGCATTATTTGCACACTGTTTTCTTCAACCCGCCATCGAGCTGTGTGAGCTTGTTCCCATTCTGTCTAAATATCCATAATATTACCGTCTCCAGAAAAAACACCGGAGTCACTTTTTTCAAGCAGCATTCATATATTTTACGTAATCCGTATCCACCGCTGTAGTAGTGTATACGTTGGCCTTGTAGGCATTATTTGCACACTGTTTTCTTAAACCCGCCATCGAGCTGTGTGACCTTGTTCCCATTCTGTCTAAATATCCATAATATTACCGTCTCCAGAAAAAACACCGGAGTCACTTTTTTCAAGCAGCATTCATATATTTTACGTAATCCGTATCCACCGCTGTAGTAGTGTATACGTTGGCCTTGTAGGCATTATTTGCACACTGTTTTCTTCAACCCGCCATCGAGCTGTGTGACCTTGTTCCCATTCTGTCTAAATATCCATAATATTACCGTCTCCAGAAAAAACACCGGAGTCACTTTTTTCAAGCAGCATTCATATATTTTACGTAATCCGTATCCACCGCTGTAGTAGTGTATACGTTGACCTTGTAGGCATTATTTGCACACTGTTTTCTTCAACCCGCCATCGAGCTGTGTGACCTTGTTCACATTTTGTCTAAATATTGATAATATTATCGTCTCTAGAAAAACCACTTGAGTTACTTTTTTTCAAGCAGCATTCATATATTTTACGTAATCCGTATCCACCGCTGTAGTAGTGTATACGTTGACCTTGTAGGCATTATTTGCACACTGTTTTCTTCAACCCGCCATCGAGCTGTGTGACCTTGTTCACATTTTGTCTAAATATTGATAATATTATCGTCTCTAGAAAAACCACTTGAGTTACTTTTTTTCAAGCAGCATTCATATATTTTACGTAATCCGTATCCACCGCTGTAGTAGTGTATACGTTGACTTTGTAGGCATTATTTGCACAGTGTTTTCTTCAACCCGCCATCTAGCTGTGTGTATTATCGTTTCCAGAAAAACCAACTGAGTTTTTGTTGTTGTTGTTGTTTTTTTAAAAATAATGCCAGGCAAAGGCAGGCCGCCACGCAGAGGCCGTGCTAGGGGCCGTGCTGCTATGCAATCCTGTGGCCCTAGCAAATTGCCCAGTTTTAAAAAGCCAATGACCCTGAACTCCCAAAATGCTGAAGAGGTAGTTGACTGGCTTACACAGCACACCCCATCCTCTACCGTTTCTAACTTTACCACAACATCCTCCTCATCCTCCACTGCTATGGCCACCCCACGTAACACTTCCTCCACCACCGGTGCCCCTTCTTCACTGGGGTCAGAGGAGTTATTTTCCAATGAGTTTCTTGAACTGAGTAATGCGCAACCATTATTGCCAGAAGAAGATGAAGGAGATGAGGACCTTACACCAGATTTAATTCTGGCAGAGAACACGATAGAGATGGACATAATGAGTGATGAGGAGGAGGTCCCCGCTGCTGCTTCCTTCTGTGATGTGTCAGAAGAAATTGATGCATCTGAGGAGAATGATGATGAGGAGATTGATGTTTTGTGGGTGCCTAGTAGAAGAGAGCAAGAGGAGGGTAGTTCAGATGGAGAGACGGAGAGTCAGAGAGGCAGTAGGAGAATAAGACTTAGAAGAAGCAGGGAGGACAGCCCGCAGGGATCAGCAGGGCAACAACATGTATCGGCACCTGTGTTCAGCCGGCCAACGCACCCGCCATTGCCGCCAATACCGCCAACTCCGCCAACTTCTACTGTTACCGCCAGATCGCACACTTCCAAAAAGTCAGCAGTGTGGGATTTTTTAATGTGTGTGCCTCTGACAAAAGCATTGTAATTTGCAATGAGTGCAGTCAGAAACTGAGCCTTGGTAAGCCCAACAGCCACATAGGTACAACTTCTATGCGAAGGCACATGAGCGGCAAGCACAAAGCACTTTGGGAGCAACACCTCAAAGGCAACAGGCAAACTAAAAGCCACACTCCTTCTGGTCCAGCATCTTACTGCTCTACCTCTGCTCTCCTTGACCCGTCTGAACCACCCTCCACTCCGCCTTCCACCTTGACCACCTGTTCCCATTCCCAGTCATCTGCCACCAGCCAAGTTTCTGTGAAGGCCATGTTTGAGCGTAAGAAGCCAATGTCTGACTGTCACCCCCTTGCCCGGCGTCTGACAGCTGGCTTGTCTGCACTCTTAGCCCGCCAGCTTTTACCATACCAGCTGGTGGACTCTGAGGCCTTCCGCAAATTTGTAGCAATTGGGACACCGCAGTGGAAGGTACCCAGCCGCAATTTTTTTTCTAAAAAGGGAATACCACACCTGTACCAACATGTGCAGAGCCAAGTTACCGCATCTCTGTCACTTAGTGTTGGGCCAAAGGTCCATATGACTACTGACGCATGGTCCTCCAAGCATGGTCAGGGCAGGTATGTCACCTACACTGCCCACTGGGTGAACTTGGTAATGGCTGGGAAGCAGGGAATGGGTAGCTCAACAACAACAGTGGAGTTGGTGTCACCGCCACGGATTGCACGCGGTTCTGCCACCACCTCTACTCCTCCATCGCTCTCTACCTCGTCTTCTTCTTCTTCTTACTCTGCTGCTGGGTCCTCCTTCTCCTCCTCCACACCTGTGCACCCCCAGCTCCCCCTAGGCTATTCGACGTGCCAGGTACGCCGTTGTCACGCTGTCTTGGGGATGACGTGCCTGGAAAGCAAAAACCATACCGGATCTGTACTCCTGTCATCTCTGCAGTCACAGGCCGATCGGTGGCTGACCCCACACCAACTGCAGATCGGAAAAGTGGTGTGTGACAATGGAAGCAATCTGTTGGCAGCGTTGAGACTAGGCAATTTAACACATGTGCCCTGCATGGCACATGTGTTAAATTTAATAGTCCAACGTTTTGTCTCCAAGTACCCAGGATTCCAGGACGTTCTCACCCAGTCCAGAAAGGTGTCGGCCCATTTCAGACGTTCCTACACAGCCATGGCACGCCTTGCTGACATTCAGCAGCGCTACAACATGCCAGTCAGGCGTTTGATTTCTGACAGCCAGACTCGCTGGAATTCAACGCTCCTTATGTTGGAACGTCTGCTGCAACAACAAAGGGCCGTCAACGAGTACCTTTTTGAACTGGGTGGTAGGACTGGATCTGCACAGCTGGGGATTTTTTCCCCCGTTACTGGGTGCTTATGCGCGATGCCTGCAGGCTCATGCGACCTTTTGAAGAGGTGACAAATATGGTCAGTCGCACCGAAGGCACCATCAGCGACCTAATACCCTTCGCTTTCTTCCTGGAGCGTGCCGTGCGACGAGTGACAGATGAGGCTGTAGACCAGCGTGACGAGGAGCTGGAAGCGCACGATTTCTGGTCGGAATCACCAGAACGAACCCAGGCACCTGCTGCAACGCAGGGAGAGGTGCCAGAAGTGGAGTCAGAGGAGGAAGGTGGCTTTGTGGAGGAGGAGGAGGAGGACCAACAGGAGCAGGCTTCCCAGGGGGCTAGTGGTGACCTTTTGGGGACCCCTGGTCTTGTACGTGGCTGGGGGGAGGAGACCGTGGATGATGCAGTCCTTGATAATGAGGAAGCGGAGATGGATAGCTCTGCATCCAACCTTGTGAGAATGGGGTCTTTCATGCTGTCATGCCTGTTGAAGGACCCCCGTATCAAGAGGCTTAAGGAGAAGGACCTGTACTGGGTCGCAACGCTACTAGACCCTCGGTACAAGCATAAAGTGTCAGAAATGTTACCAACATACCACAAGTCCGAAAAGATGCGGCATTTACAAACCAGCCTGCAAAACATGTTGTACAATGCTTTTAAGGGTGATGTCACTTCAGGAACTCATCAACATTCCAGGGGCAGAGGTGCCAGTAATCCTGCCACGAGCACACCTGCAAGGACAAAGCCCTTTGGCCAGTCTGTAACGTCAGACATGCAAATGTTTTTCTGTCCAAGGCAGCGCCACAACCCTTCTGGATCCACCCTCAAAGAACGCCTCGACCGGCAGGTAGCGGACTACCTGGCATTAACTGCAGATATCGACACTCTGAGGAGCGATGAACCCCTGGACTACTGGGTGCGCAGGCTTGATCTGTGGCCAGAGCTGTCACAATTTGCCATGAACCTCTTGTCTTGCCCAGCCTCAAGTGTGCTCTCAGAAAGGACCTTCAGTGCAGCAGGAGGGATTGTAACTGAGAAGAGAACTCGCCTAGGTCACAAAAGTGTCGATTACCTGACCTTTATTAAAATGAATGAGGGGTGGATCTCGGAGGGTTACTGCACGCCGGAAGACTTGTTCTGACTTCTATGCAGCTGTCCTTCTCTTCAAGCCTCATGACTCCACACACAGCTGTCCTTTAGCGTCCTCCTCCTCCCTCCGCCACCGTTACAAACTAGGGTGCAAACCCTACTGGTTTAATTTTTTCTGGCCTCTGTGCTTCAGTGGCTGCAACCAAAAAAACTGGGCAAACAATGTCTACAAGGTCAACGTATGGCAAAAAATGACTATTTTCAGCATTTATATGGCATATTTTTTCTGGCAACTGTGCTTCAGTGGCTGCATCCAAAAAAATGCATATTTTCTGCATTTATATGGCATAATTTTTCTGGCCTCTGTGCTTCAGTGGCTGCAACCAAAAAAATGCATATTTTCTGCATTTATATGGCATAATTTTTCTGGCCTCTGTGCTTCAGTGGCTGCAACCAAAAAAATTTATATTTTCAGCATTTATATGGCATAATTTTTCTGGCAACTGTGCTTCAGTGGCTGCGACCAAAAAAAATGACTATTTTCAGCATTTATATGGCATATTTTTTCTGGCCTCTGTGCTTCAGTGGCTGCGGCCAAAAAAACTGGGCAAACAATGCCTACAAGGTCAACGACGTTGACCTTGTAGGCATTGTTTGCCCAGTTTTTTTGGCCGCAGCCACTGAAGCACAGAGGCCAGAAAAAATATGCCATATAAATGCTGAAAATAGTCATTTTTTGCCATACGTTGACTCAACGTATATGGCAAAAAATGACTATTTTCAGCATTTATATGGCATATTTTTTCTGGCAACTGTGCTTCAGTGGCTGCGACCAAAAAAATGCATATTTTCTGCATTTATATGGCATAATTTTTCTGGCCTCTGTGCTTCAGTGGCTGCAACCAAAAAAATTTATATTTTCAGCATTTATATGGCATAATTTTTCTGTCAACTGTGCTTCAGTGGCTGCGACCAAAAAAATGCATGTTTTCTGCATTTATATGGCATAATTTTTCTGGCCTCTGTGCTTCAGTGGCTGCAACCAAAAAAGTTTATATTTTCAGCATTTATATGGCATAATTTTTCTGTCAACTGTGCTTCAGTGGCTGCGACCAAAAAAATGCATATTTTCTGCATTTATATGGCATAATTTTTCTGGCCTCTGTGCTTCAGTGGCTGCAACCAAAAAAATTTATATTTTCAGCATTTATATGGCATAATTTTTCTGGCAACTGTGCTTCAGTGGCTGCGTCCAAAAAAACTGGGCAAACAATGTCTACAAGGTCAACGTATGGCGAAAAATGACTATTTTCAGCATTTATATGGCATATTTTTTCTGGCAACTGTGCTTCAGTGGCTGCGTCCAAAAAAACTGGGCAAACAATGCCTACAAGGTCAACGTATGGCAGTTGTTTAAAGAGAACAGCAGATTACTAGCCAGCAAAGCTACCTAAGCTAAAATGTCCCTCAAATCCCTGCAGACTTCTGTCCCTCCAATACAGAGCAGTATCAAGCAGATTACTAGCCAGCAAACTTACTATCATCTGTCCCTGAAATCACTAACAGCTCTCCCCCTACACTATCTCTTCCAAGCACACACAGGCAGATTTTTCAGATACATTTTTGCCCTTGATCCCCCTCTGGCATGCCACTGTCCAGGTCGTTGCACCCTTTAAACAACTTTAAAATCATTTTTCTGGCCAGAAATGTCTTTTCTAGATGTTAAAGTTCGCCTTCCCATTGAAGTCTATGGGGTTCGCGAACCGTTCGCGAACCGCTCGCGTTTTTGCGCAAGTTCGCGAATATGTTCGCGAACTTTTTTTCCGACGTTCGCTACATCCCTACGCAAGACCTGTTGAGTTCTGTACTTCATGGGACTATTACTTTATTTGAGTATTTGAGGACAAGAGCCCAAACCTGTTTTGCATACTTAAGTTAAGGCCTTACCAGAGACCTATAAAGAGGCAAAATTATATTATAGTTAAGCTAGGGGCATCAGAGGATTCAGGCCACGCCAAGGTTTATGGAAGAAATGGCAAGAGAGAAGAACCTGGGCTCAGAGTAAGAGTAGAAGAGAATCAATTGTTTCCACCAATTGATTTCTTGGGGTTTAGATATCCTGTAATAGCAAACTGAATGATGTTTGCAGGCACAGATGATGCTTGGAGACTGGAGCAGAGAACAGAATGTCAGAGCAGGCCAGGTCCAACACAAAAGATAGTCAAAGCACAGCACAGAAGGGTCAAAGCACCGCACAGAAGGATGAAAAGTTGAATCTGGGATGGGGGTCAGTCAATAAATGGTATGGTCCAGAACATATCTTCAGCCCTTCCACTAAGGCCAGAATAGATTCTTAGCATACAGCAACCAGTCAGTAGTGTTAGAATAACAAAAACAAAGATGTGATTGGTTACTCTGAATCAATGGCCTTGGGCAAACATATCCAAATTTGCTATTGTTAACAAGGCAGCAAGATTTATACTTTTGTTTTTACATTATTCAATGTGATTTTTTCATATAATTTAACAATTATTCCTGAAGCTGTATTCCTGAGAGCCCCATATTTAATAGGATACCAGTGAGCTGATTAATATTTTATGAGTTCAATGAATAATTTTATGGAGGATATGTTTACAGTGATCTTCTTTATCTCTTGTCAACACCTTTACACATTGCAAAATGAAAAGGTTAGAAGGCTATTTCTTTGCTTTATTGTAATCATTATGCTATATAATTAGATTTCTAGTACCTGTTATCATAATCAGGAGGACAGAATCATATTGTTCTGTTTCCTCGGTTCAGAAGAGTAGATTGCAATCTGAATATCTAATGCATTCAGTGGGATATTGTGTTCCAGACAATTCTGACCTTTTCATTATGAATATGCTTAGATTTGATTGTGTGGTGCCCCACAGTCTTGCATGAAATACATGGAGAACAAAAAGCCTGATAACTTCCTTGAAGAGAAAGCAAATAAGGATACAAAAGTCAACATCTGAATCCTCTGCTGTGATAATTGTAGCAGTATGAATAAGACACAAAGCTATTTATTTATTATCACCATATCATCACAATTATCACAGACATTTACAGTGATAACTTTGTCTCCACCTTTTATATGTCAGAGCTAGTAAACAGGCGCGTTATGACCTTCTCTCATCCGTCATTCGCATATTTATTTATTTTTTTATAATTATCCTTCGCTGCACATCCTAAACAGTTTTCAGTGCAAAAACATGAGGTTTTCTCCCCTCAGAGCACTTCAAAGGCTTAACTAACGTTAGCAACCCTGCTGAGCTGCTTCAAGTCAGACAAATGAGATGCTCAGCGATCAGACGTAGTTTCAATCAATTTACAGGGTGAAGGATTTTCACTTACTTTAGCAAACACAGAAACTTGTTTTACCCTATAAAGTATTTTATATGCTTGTATTGTAGAATTCAAAGTTTTGATATTTTTTTTGCTGCAGAAGTACAAACACATTTTAGAGGTTTTACTGGAATGGAACACTGGAGATACAGCCTGACAGTAAGGCTATGAGTTAAGCAAGATCTGGTAGATTCTGTAACATACATTAAGAAATTATGCATGACGTGAATGTTTTTGGAAATGCTCAGAAATTATTCTTTTGCTATTGTTTTTTAAACATTTTGACGATTCATTAGGCAGAAATATCACACATGGTCATGCTTGATTAGCAAAAAAAATAGTGGTGCTATGCTGAAAAACTCACTTTATTTGCCACTTGGTTTAGGTGCAAACATACAAACTTGCCACACAATATATACCCCCCCCCCCCCCACAAGTATAGCCCAACACTTAACACCAAGGGGCTGATTTATCAAAGGTCATATGTTAGAGGTTTTTTTTACCTCGAATGAACTTGAATGACCTCAAATGACCTTGAAACTCGAATGGTATCTCCGAATATGTCAAATTTGAACTAATGTTACTGACCCGAAAACTCTAATTCAAATCAAATTTGAATGTCATTGGAATCAATTTTTTTCTCTGAAAAAAACTTGAATGTCAGGAATGCTATTAACTTCTTCAAACAGGTCAGCAGACCTCTACCATTGACTTCTACAAGAATGTTTTAGGTAGTGACCTATCAAATTCGAGTTACTTCCAGTGTAGGGGGATGATAAATCTCAGATTCAAATTAGGAATTTGAATTCAAATCGAGTTGATGGTTTTAAACTCAAAATTGTGAGTTTTGCCTGAAAAAAAAACCTCAAAAATTCGAAATTACCATTCAAACCTTAGTAAATCTGCCCCTAATTGCTGAAACAATTAACCAAATGCAGCTTCGGACTGGGGGTCTGGGTCTCACCAGATAGCCGTGTCAGCCCCCCTGCAAAATCTACATTTTCATGTGGGCAATACTACTCTATAATCTCATACTCCACATGGTTCTATATGATTAAAAGCTCTTCAAATGCACATTTAGATTTGATCACTTGAGGCTTGGGTCTGTGCAAAACAATTGCAGAAAATGCAAGAGATTTCAGGAACTCATCTGTATTTTGGGCAATCATTTTCTGCTAAACAATAAAACGTGCCCTTTTCCCCCCTAAAATCTAGTGAGTATTTATTTTGACAAAATGAGAGTATGTTCTCCATTCATTTGCACAAAACAAAAACCTCAACTGGTTTTAAATCTGCCCCTTAATGAATTACCTTAAACATATTGTAACAGAGCATAAGGGTTAGTATAGTACATCTTATCATACCCCAGCTCTGTATCCAGCAGGAACATTAAGACAATGGTCACATATATCTGCAAAAGAAAGAAATGAAACACTCTACCCTTACCACACTGAATTGATGAGATCATAGAGTTTATGAGATTATTTCCCCTTCCCACAAACTGAGTATTAAGCGTTTCACAAGCTTGCTCTAAATTCTCCTCAGGAGAGGCAAGTCTCTAATACTCAGTCTGAGGAAAGGGAATGTGGTTAGGGTCCTTGAAATTCAAAAGAACTGTAGGATCTCATTAATTTAATGCGAAATAGATAGAGTGTTCTTTGGCAAATATATGTGAATATAGAGTGAAAGGCTTTCTTTGCTGGAATGTTATTAGACTGCCCACAGATCTCCAAACCATACCTCCTGTTTCATCTCACAACAATTATTTTCTGATTAAACAAGTAGAAAAGCAGTACCCAAACTAAACACCATATCCAGACTAATATGTAACCAACTATTCATACATGATTATAGACCCCTGTTTATGTAGAAGAGGACGATAACAATCGAAACCCTGTCATTTATTGCATGTCTGACTAGTATTCCTGGATCCTTTTCCACTGCAAATACTACTTTGTAGAGGAATTCATTGACAATGTATTCCATAACAGACAAATGATTTGCTTAGAATTATGATTGATTACCAAACCTAACCATAGCAGGTACTAGTAGATGTCAAAACAAGCTATGAATTAGGATGGAATTGCAATATGTGAATTATGATAACCAAGATCGGAGAACACTTCTATTCTAACATCACCTAGAGCCCATCTCATATGTCAGTCCTCTTTCCTTCCATTCTTTTCCTTTAGATGCAAGTTCAAATTCTATCACATAACAAGATACAATAATGGTGAAGACAATACTCCAGACAAAGACACACCCGGGCATGTGTGGAATAGTCACATGGGGGAAAGCCACCAGATTCCACCAGCATCAGAGTGTCAATAATTGACAGTTGCTGGGCTACTTGACACAATGAAACAGTAGAACAGACTGTACTTATTAAGTTCATGGTACTATTAATATGTGCATATCTGGCCAGTTTTATATGGCTTGCTTTATACTTATTTTCATCGGGATTGGTAAAATGAAATATTTGTAGGAAAGTAGCAGAAGCAGGATTAGCACGGAAAAGAAGCAGATACTGCACTTTTTTTTGTATTGTACAGATATTGGCAAAACTATTTCATATTAAGGGGCAGTTTTATCAAAATTCGAGTTCATGAAAAAAAAAAAAACGTGGACGAGGGAAAAAAACCACTGACAAAACTGCTGGCTTATTTAAGGTATAAACTAGACAAAGCATTTTTTCCATGGAGCAAAAGTTACAGGCCAGTGAGAAGCTCATTGTCCCATTCATTTTCAATGAGGCTGAAAATCTTGAAGGTTTTAATAAATTGGGAAAATAAATAAAGTTGGCAGAGAACATTCTCATTGACTTCTATACAACCTCACCAGCTTTTACTTGGCAATTTTTTTCTGGCGACTTTTTGTGGATTTATTTTTTAATAAATGTTGACTATTTGAGGTTACAAAGAATATTCTCGAGTATATTCGTACTTGTGTTTTTTCTGAAATTGGGAAAAAAGCCCAACTTGATTTTTGATAAATCAGCCTCATAGTAACAAATCGTCTGCGTCACCAATGCCCCTATTTTTGTACTGCAGTTGAATTATCAAAGTGTAACTTATATAAAGTATATGGCTGCCTGTAAGACTCCCAATCAACTCTTAATGGCTACATTCTAAGAATGTAAGATCTGCATACTTAGAACAAAAAGTGTCTTTAGCCAAGAATGTAGATTTATTTACTTTGAACTTAAAAAGCAATTATAAAATAATCATGTAATGATTTGAAATTTATGTGACAATTCCTTTCCACAGTCTGAGAACATTGCTGCAAAAAAAACCCACAAATTCAAGTTTTCTGAGCATCAGGAAGGTAATATGCCAACAAGGGACTAATTATTAATTATATTGGAAATAATTACAGCATTTGAGTGGCACCTTATGTTAATTTCTAGCTTGATGTTCTTTACTACATTGTGTGAAATTTCTATATTGTGTTTAATAAAATAGTTTAAAGAGAAACCTTGCATACTGTACCTAGTAAAACCATTTAATAAGATAGGTGATAAGACAAAGGCTAGTCTATTGTTTTTGTACTTTTGTGGGATTTTGTGGGATTTTTCAGCAGTAATGGATTTTACATTTTGGAAGAAGAATATGCTGTAAAATCAACACATATGTAAGGTCACCGTGTTCTCTGCAAAACCCAGACTAGAGCTTAAATTACTGTGCTTTATCTGGCACTGTATCAATTGCCAAAATCTGGCAGTATTTCAAGAAAAGCGTGAGATCGATAATGTGTATAGCTACAGTTTCCTCATTATTTTGTCTATTTATAGGTAGTTAAAAGATGCCAGAATGCTTATCAGGGTGATAAACATCTATCTTGAGTGACACGGTATTCAGTCTAGCAAAGGAAAGTTAAACTAACCTTAAGTAAATAAAAGATACAAGTGTGATAAAATCATTCTCAGGGGGGGGGGGGCAAAAATAAATAACACAGAATCAATGGGGAAACAGATCCAGGCCTCTCTAATGAGTGTATTAGACTGCTGTCTAAAATATGAATATTGCACAACTGAATTTAATTCTTAGATTATACAGTACATATGCCAGTGACATCACTGTATTATTAGTCATATATTAGACTTGGACAGGACCATTTCTGGGCTCTTTATACTGTGAGATGCTCCAACTTGAGTTGAGTCAGCTGTCTAATACGCCTGTGTCTCTACCTGATTTTCCAGTGTGATTCACCATCATCTGCTTAATAAAAAGGAAATAATTTACGTTGCACATTTAATAATATATGAGGGGGTTATTTAAAAAGCAATCTAAGTTACAAAATGAAAAGTGGGTGAAAACTCCTATTCATTATGTTCATATTGTACTTAATACAACATCAATGTGTCTTTGGCTAAACCCAATGTGGAAATCTTTTCACTCCGCTTTAATTCTGTGACTTTTTGTAAAAGCGTCTCTCTTTTAAGTATGGCTCTAAGAAATGGGAAAAAAAGAGATTACAATTGGTCAAAGACTAGACGTGATCATCTTTCTTTCATAGGTCACCATATATATTATTGTTTCTTTCTTCTTTCAGTATAAAGCCTCTGTCGCACAATAGCAAGAACAGGCCATAATGTGGTCTTTAGAGAATGTTTGATCCACCCCCTTGAGCAAATGCCCTTTGTCCACAATATTAAAAGTTTTATTAACAGAGATAGAAGTGATATAAAGATGTTCTTACATTCTTCATGTGCTTAAAAAAAACTTCAAAAAGAACAATAAATTTGTGTTAAAATTGAAACTGCCCCTTCTAGTCCTTTCTGTGCTTTATCTTTCAAAAACACATTGTAAGTGTGAAGACCTTGTAAGTGTAATATCTTACAATGTCCTAATGCATTTTTAATATACTGTACATTTTAGTGGTAAAAGGCTGGTGTCCTCTTTGGTCTAAGCTGCTTAAAGGAACAGTAACATCAAAAATTTAAAGTATATTAAAGGAATGACAAAATAATGTACTGCTGCCCTGTACTGGTGTGTTTGCTTCAGAAAGACAACTATAGTTTATATAAACAAGCTTCCGTGTAGCCATGGGGGCAGCCATTCAAGCACAGGATAAACAGTCAATAACTGAAAAGTTCTGAAGAACCCCATTATATACTACAGAGCTTATATGTTATCTGTTGTGTATCCTGTCCCTTTTCTCCTGTTTCAGCTTTGAATGGCTGCCCCCATGGCTACACAACAGCTTGTTTATATAAACTATTGTGGAGTTTCCGAAGCCAACACAACAGTTTTACTAGTACAGGGCAGCAGGACATTATATTGTTATTCCTTTAATATACTTTCAATTTTTGGTGTTACTGTCCCTTTAAGGTCGGGATTATATTAAAGCATTGGGGAGATTAAAAAGGATCTAAATCATCAACAAAACTGTCCCAAATAATTACAAATTAGTGATGGGCGATCTAAATTGACGCCGGTGCCAATTTATTTGCCGTTGGCGAAACGCGGGAGTCCGCGCGTGGCAAATAAATTCGCCCATCACTATTACAGATTCAATCATATTCACTAACCAGGATTCTGCATACTGTCAGTAATTGTGCTGTTATCTAACATACAGAGATGCCATGCAGCTTTTGGCTTCCTTATATAACCCTGTAATCAAACACGAGAAGGGATAACATACTGCTATTTGTTGTTTTGATAGTGTTTGATACTTCCAGCTCGATTTGCAGTACAATACCCTGGAGTCACATTTGCCCAAACCAGGTGCAATTCTAATATAACTGAATATACCGAAACCTGTAGTCCAGCAAAATGTGAGTAAAGCACAATTGAGCAACAATGTTTAGATACCCTTTAATGAATGATACTGCTAAATAGCTTCATTATTTTAGTCAGGCTCCATGAAGCAAGTTGATTATATTGCAATCCCTCATATTCCATCTTACTATTCAGAAAAATTACATGCCTTTTATGGAATAAACCTTTTTGTAATTAGTGTTTTAAAAATAATTCCCTCATCACATGCTCACTTAATCCTTATTATATTTTACAGCAACTTAATTTTATGCACTGCAGTACTAAGACAAACATAACAATACATGCAAGACTAGATGCAAACCAATGGTTTGAGGGCCTGCCCTATAGAAAATAAAGCAAATGGGAATAAAATCGGATATTAGGAACAAAATAAAAAAAATGACATGCTTTTATAGATTATAACTCTCTGCATCTACAAATTAAACAGTTCTTGCAACAATAGTCCTGCATGTATTTTGTTTACAAAATGTTTTCCTCCTATCAGTTTGTTGAAAGCCATGTATGATGACCCTAAAAGCTTACAGTTTGTATTATCCGCTTTTCAATGTGGACCTTTTACCCAGGGAATAAACAGCATTTGCCAGGACCCACAATGAACTGGGGGGTCCACCATAAGTCATTTAATGTTTGACCAAAGCATGTCCCAAAAATGCTGCACCCCTTATTTGAATAAGCTAGAGGAACTTCTTAAATGAATTGTTTCCTAAAACGAGGTATCACTACTTCAATAGCTCAGAACTACAATTCATCCTTGCAGGGGCAAATGAGCAACATGGAATGCACTGTCAACAAGAAACTAGTGATGGTGAATTTATTCGCCAGGCACAAATTTGCCATGAATTCCCATGATTCGCCGCCAACGAATAAACTTGCGAAATCGCCACGAAAATTTGCAGACGTAAAAAAAAGTGGTCATCCGCGTCTGGTTTTTTTTGGACGCCCGCACTTTTTCGCCGTTTAGCAAATTTTTCGCTGTTTTCCGAATTTCGCTAATTTTTCGGCTAAGCAAAATGGCCCAAATTTGCCCATCAAAGACTCGAAAGGCAGACGGCACTTCTGAAGATGGGGTTTATTGGAGTTCCTGCTGGAAAAAACCTGACGCGTTTCGGGAGTTATCCCTTAGTCATAGGTGAACCTATGACTAAGGGATAACTCCCGAAACACGTCAGGTTTTTTCCAGCAGGAACTCCAATAAACCCCATCTTCAGAAGTGCCGTCTCCTTTCGAGTCTTTGTTGTACCTACAGTGGGGACACTGTTTTTGACTGTGCACCTGAATTGAGGGGAGAGCGGTGAGCTAGTGCGGTCCTTATTTGCTTTTCTATCTACAAATTTGCCCATCACTACAAGAAACCCTGAACTGGTTATAACCTTGTGCATTATTGCCTTGAGGCCTTTGAAGCTGCAGGCTAAATAAAGTTACTAGAGTGTTAGATTTCAGCAACAGATGAAGCTAATTTTTTTTAGTGTTTCAGAATATCAATGCAGTTGCTAACAAGAAAGGCGGTATGTAGAGTGCTAACCACAGAGGTATAGAATCCGGTACACCTATAGCATTATGTATATGTGTATTAGTTACATCAGCGCTCATGATGTTTCGAGCTTTGCTAAACCTGCTTCGGATGTCATCTTCAGTGCCGCCATCTTTTTGTATAATACTAAAGAGATGGGGAAACGGCAGTTCTTCACCATAAATCTTCACTTGTGCTAGTGTTTTAAAATTTAAGGTCAAAACTTCACTTTACTTTTTTTCAACCTTACCCTACAAAGGTGCACAAGCACTTTGCCTTGTCCTGCATGTGACAGCAATGCTAGATCACCTGTAATGTTGTAATGATGCTAATTCACTAAAATCCGAAGTTGGGTCCAGGGCGCCATTACTGTGGCAAGCAAATCAAAGTTGCGCTATCGTTGGCTAATTTGCATACGGCGGTAAGTTAAAGTTCAATGGGGGTATATTTTGCAGCCAATACATTACACTACACAAGCCCGGGAAACCTTAATAAAGTAAAATAGAGTTGTTATAATGCCCTACACATGAGCCTAGTGTATAGTTTATGTGCCATATGTTAGGAAATGTAGGGGGGAAGCCGGGAACCCCAGAAAAAATTTAAGATCTGTTGCAGCCTATCACCCTGAAAAATAAAAGTCGCCAGCGTATTTTGGGGCTTAGAAAAATTTTCATCTATTTTTTGAGGAACTCCTATCTACTCTATTGCACTTCGCCTGGTCTGAGGTGGTGAAGGCAAGTCTGGCGCAAGAGTTAACATTCAGTAAAATCTGCATCTTAGTGAATTTGCGTAGTTACGTCCATACACCAGAGCGCAACTTTGCCAGGTGTAAGGGAGCGAATTACCACTAGAGTCTATCTCATTCGCTAGCGAAGTTATGCCTGCACCCGTAAATCGGCAAAGTAACAAAATGATGTCACGCTGGTGAATTTTTGCTAACGTTAGTCACTTCGCCCTTTAGTAAATCTTCCCCTTAGTGAGCACAACCCATGTTATGTTGCACATTTGCTTTGTCTCATGGAACATTCTTTCAGACATATCCCTTTAGAGCCTACCCTGCTACCATGCTACAGTTCATTTATATCAAACCTAATTTATATAATGAAAACTTCCTTCTCAGTACAGAACTGTTACTTGCAAGAAATACTGTACTGCAAAATGTATAGATATAATCTATGTACAGATATAATCTAGAAATTGCTCTTTAAATAGCCAAGGACAATTTTATGGTTTATAACCACTTAACTTATAAAAATCTGTGAAAGCTACATAGCCTTTAACCTGCTATGTAAGGTGTTTCCTTGCAAATCAGGTACCTCTCTTCCACTGATGCAAGGAACATGATGCATCATTTCAAACTTCTACACATTTTTTTTCTCAAAATGTCATACAGCAGTACTTTATATTTCAATGTAGATGAATCCCTTTACTCTAATCTTACCACAAAAATCCACAGTCTGCTGGCTACATATTCATGACTGCATCTGTGCAATAGGAGTTAATTTTCTTTGAAGGTTAAAGGAGATAACACTTTCAAAACTTGTTATTTAATTTTTCTAATCAAATGAAAGCCTAAAATCAAATTGAAATTTACTTATCCTGTCTGCAGTCTTAACAAGATAATTGTAATAGTGCATTTTCTTTAACGAGAAAAAGAACCATTTCCGTTTTATGCCTAAAAGCACTGGTGATTACCCCTTCTTTTCATAAACTGACAGTGTTCTGATTATTCCCAGGTGGGGAATTATTTTAAGGACTATTTCATTTATATAATGCATGATTGCCCATTGTTAACAGATAACACCCATTTTAGTGCTTTTTCAAATAAGTTTCCTTCTTCAACATTTTCTCTTGCTTTCAGTTCATATTTCAGACAACAGAAGTTATTTATTTTTTATTAATATATCATTTAGGGACAAACTCTAGATTTAAAAAAAAAAGTCCAGTGCCCTATTTTATTTAGTATAAATATATAAGTTGATGTGTTTTTTTCATTATTATTTACATTATCATCTGAAATAATGGGGGGGGGCAATAATACCTAGAAATGCCTTACTCCTGCTATGACAGAAGTAGGTGGTGTACCTGTGGTTGCGATTGCTTACATTGATATATAATGGCCACTTATATTATATGTACTGCCTTTTTCAACTTACTCTACATTTGCTGGTTCATGGACCACTATACTTTAAGAGCCAATGAAGGGTTTGTGAACCAATAAGACTGCTACATATTACCAATTCTTGCAAAATGTGTTCTTTACCTTTACTCATCTCAGGGACTGGAATTTAATTATTTGTCTTCTGCAACTCTTTCCTCATTTAGATGTTAATGGGGATGCACTTTCTCTTTTGAAGCACTACACCCATTTATAAAATACTTTCAACTTAAGAAATGTCCTCCATTCATAGAACCAGAGAATTGTCAAAAGAAATTCATCCTAGGCTATTATTGAAACAAATAGTGTATCCCAAAAGGAAACACAGGAAAAGTAGTCTAGGGATTTATTGTAGAAGAGGGTTAATTTACAAAGAGCAGTTGATCAAAATTTGGTGCAGTCTTTGTATGAATTTACACCATTGATTGAATATACTTGAGGTCAAAGTCATTCCTTGCACCAAGCACCCAATGTATCCCACATATCTGTTCAGATGAATTGCACACATTATGGGGCAAATTTACCTAAGGTCAAATATCGAGGGTTAATTAACCCTCGATATTTGTCTGTCGAAGTTAAAATCGTTTTTATCCATCAATCGAACGATTTTTGTTCGACCAAAAAAAGATAGCCAAGCCTATGGGGACCTTCTCCATAGGCTAACATCGACTTCGGTGGCTCTTAGGTGGCGAACTAGGGGGTCGAAGTTTTTTTTAAAGAGACTGTACTTCGAATGGTCGAATAGTCGAACTATTTTTAGATCGAATCGTTCGATTTGAAGTCAAAGTCGTAGTCAAAGGTCGAAGTAGCCCATTTGATAGTCGAAGTAGCCAAAAAAAACATTCGAAATTCAAAGTTTTTTTTTCCTCTATTCCTTCACTTGAGCTAAGTAAATGGGCCCCTATGACAATTTATGCAAAGGTACCACGGAGTTACTGCCACCTTAAAAACACATCTAAAGAATAGGGTGTAGATGTAATTTCACCACTGAACACTGTATTTAAACCAACCGTATTTAGGACAATTTGAGTACAATTGCACACATTTTAGCACATTTAATGCTATTGTGTTAGGTGCATCTCCCCCTTGAGGCTGTAATTATGCTGCAATTGTCAGGAAACTGCACTGTGAATGGTTATTTGCTCCCAAAATGTCCTTTACACACATCACTTGTGCTCATAAATGAGCTCTAAAAATTCCTGGGGATAAATATGGAAACTGGGCTCCATGGAAATGTACAATTTTAGAAATACTTAAAAGTAAATGGGCAAGATTGGAGATTTCAGGCCATGGTAGTATGGTAACAAGAATACATGCAAAGTTTATTCATATATTACAAGAAACTTATGCAGAATTGTCATCAGGCTCATTGATATCATTTTAAGATAAAAATGCCCAAAAAGCCTAGAGTGAGATTATTTTCTCGGAGAACATCTTTTAAACTGACTTAGGCCAAAGAGCTACCGAATATAATGGCAACATTTTGCTTTATTAAATTCATTGGCATCAATGGCCATTTTTTTGCTGAGCTTTTTTTTATGCCAAATGCATTGGAGTCAATGTCGCTTTTCTTCCCTCTGCATTTTTGTCTTGCACTAATGCATTGGACTCAATGGGGTACAGTATATTTATCAAAGAGTGAAGTTAGAGATCACCACAGTCCTCAGTCAATGGCTCTTTTCTTTCCTATGCTTTCTTTTATTGCACTAAATGCATCAGAGTCAATGGCTCTTTTTTCCCTCTGCATTTTTTCTTCCACTAAATGCATTGGAGTCAATAACTCTTTTCTTCCCTCTGCATTTTATACTTATATACTTTTTGTCAAAACAAATTGCATGGTGAATTTCCAGCGCATACATTTTCACCAATTGCATAATTGCGAATTTCATCATTAATCTGTATCAGGCGAAAAAAAATGGCTCATCCCTAGTGCTATTACTTTGTTGCTTACATATGTAATCTGAATCACAAGTGCAATGTGTAAACATCTGAGACAGTTCCTTTTTAAATAAATATTAAAACACTACATTGACAACGTATTTCTTGCACACATTACAATGAGATACTGCTTTTCAATGGGGCACTTGAAAATTCTGATTATACTTAAAACATCTATTGTGAAGGCACTGAGATTTATAGACTAATTTATCTGGAATGTTAACAGTATTTGTTATACCTGCACAGCGTATGGCTGAGAATGTTACTTAGATGAAGGTTAGACACACTGTTTCTGAAAATGAAATATTGTCCTCCTGTTTTTGTGTCCTAAATCTAATTAATGTAGATGGACAGTTTAATTTTGTTTAAAAACAAAATGTACTGTGCAAAATAAAATAAAAATATGGTCGACGACGAGGCGGCAGGCACTTTACATATTTAAAAGCCTCAAGACTTATATTGATTATATGTCTTTGGGTGAAAAGTGCCAGCGCTTTTTCCCCGTAGACTTGCCAGGTTATCACTAGAAAGGTATTGTAACTGCTGAATGCTGCCAAACTATTGCAGAAGGTTGTTACAATAACAGTGATCTCTGAGCCTAATTCCTAAATGCATTTGTTGGTCTAGGTTTCTGTATGGTGATAAAAAAAACATTTGATGACATTCCCTATGTGCTGGTTAACACATACGCATGACTATGCATAATTATACACTAAAAAGCTTTTCTCCAGAGTTTTGGGCTCTCCGGTCTGTCTCCCTAGAACTGCCTTTCCTTTACCTTATCATTTACATTAAAAAAGAACAATTTAACCTTACACTTTATATAGGCTCCCACGTGCAATCCAATGTACTGTTTATAAAGGGAAATGAAATACCTCAGTAATCTGCAGAGGCCAATAACACCGTAATCTGCTCACTGAGGCATGTCTTTCCAGACCATTGAAACTTTATTTACCATGTGCTCGAGAGAGTACTGAAACAGCAGAAAGAGATGCAAGGGAATGTATGAATGCACAACACAGGTAAAACAGATGTTGAACTCATAATTTACCTTCAACTTGCATGAAGGGTGAACAAAAGAAATACAATAATTCCTAGAAAATAGCTGAATGCTGTTATACTTAATTGTCATTGTATAACCTGTTTATTCTAATGTGGAAAACAATCTAATGCTTTACATTCAGAATATGAATATCAAAATGTAAACTTGATTAACTTGTATATTTAAAGAGACAAAATATTTTTGTGCCTATGTGTAGTATTTAGTAAAATTAAGCAAGGTTGTATTCCTCTTCGACTTCACAAGTGAGCTTTTATCAATCTGTGCATCTGTAATACAGGTGTAGGATCCCTTATCTGGAAACCCGATATCTAGAAAGCTCCGAATTACAGAATGGCTCCCATAGACTCCATTTTATCCAAATAATCCAAAATTTTAAAAAGTATTTTCTTTTTCTCTGCTATAATAAAACAGTAGCTTGTACTTGATCCCAACTAAGGTATAATTAATCCTTATTGGAAGCAAAAACAGCCTATTGGGTTTATTTAATGTTTAAATTAATTTCTAGTAGACTTAAGGCATGAAGACCCAAATTACAGAAAGATCCGTTATCCAGAAACCCCCAGGTCCCAAGCATTCTGGATAACAGGTCCCATACCTGTAGAACATTCTGTAACAAAGGTCGTAGATCAGTGGCATAACTAGCTATCCAGCTATACTGCTGTAGTGTAATCTCCCATTCCAAGTCCTTCTCATACCTTCTCAGGTAGATCCTATGTGAGGGGGATGGGAGAGAGGCCTGGGAAGGAGATTTTTTCGCAGATAGGCCCAGTGCAACTAAGTTTCGCCACTGTTGCAAATTCTATCTAGCAATATACATACAGAAATCTGGAAGTAAAATCCAGTGAATAATATATATAAAAATGACCACACTCTTTATTTCGTCAGAATTTAAGACTTAAAACATGATAGACACAGATTTAGCATGCAAAATAAATTGATTATTCCCAGGACAGAGGAACAATAAAGGATAAAATCCTAAGGAATAATGTCAGTTTCTGGTCTAGGTTTAATAGCATTTGTTCTGCAGAAATACTTGCATTTGTAGCAGGTAATAATAGAATAATAGAATGTAGAAATTAATCTAAAAGCAGGGCTGGATTTACCGTGCGGGCACCCCTAGGCCTGCTGTTGCCCCTGTCCCCTTCCACAAATTTTCTTATTGGGTCCGGAGCACTGGGGACTGGCACACAGGAAATTTTAAATAACTTTAGTATTTACTTCATATCCCCAGTGTTTCTGAAACAATGTGGATGTGGTTGGGCATCATGCCACCCCCTAAAATACTTAGTGGCCTTTTAACAAATCCGGGCCTGTCTAAAAGTCACCCAAAAAGTCTGGAACTTATAACTCTACCTTGCTCATGTAATTAGTCATATTTCTATAAAATTTACCCTGAGGTTTGTGGCACATGTGATCTTTTTAATCACTGCTGTTTGATCACCAAAATTATAATTACTACTATGCCCATTGTAGGTAATTTCACATTCACTTGATTATAAAGGAAAAGTAGTTGCCTTACATGGGCTGATTCCTTTTCAGTAGTTAGTACAGGTATGGGACCTGTTATGCAGAATGCTCAGGACCTGGGGTTTTCCAGATAAGGTATCCTTCTGTAATTTAGATCACCATACCTTAAGTCTACTAAAAACCATTTAAACATGAATATAATAAGATTGTTTTGTCTCCAGTAAGGATTAATTCTATCTTAGTTAGGATCAATGTTTTATCATTACAGCGAAAAGGAAAACAAATCTGAAACATTTGCTTAAAATGGAGTCTATAGAAGATCACCTAATTCGTAAATTTCTGGATAACAGGTTCCTGGATAACAGATCCCATACCTGTACTGGCTACCTACAGCTCACCTCCTTAAAGATATCAACACACTTGTGGAGGGTAAAATTTGCAGCAGAGAAAAGAACAGTGAAAGTGCAATGGCTCTAAGAAAGTAACTATGCAATGAGTAAAATGAAATATATTTTACTATATGAAAATAATAATACTACTATATTTGATTGGCCTGAACATATTTTGTTACTTTGTGGGGCCCTTTCATAATTATGTACCATGTCTCCCTGTATATTTGATGGCATGCTATAAATTAACATTTGCTTTTTGAGGATCAAACCTAATAAAAATCTAGGCAGAATTTCACAAAGTAAGCAGCATCTGTTCTATGGAATTATGTAGAACTTCCACACTCTGTGCTAATAATATGCCTTTTCTCTGTATTGTTGTACATTCTCAATCTAATTAACAGCAAATGCAATAGTGTTTTGGTGCTAAAATATGCTATCATACTGATACATATGGCATATGACAAAATAAGAAAAATAATATTTTACATGAAGCATTGAGATATAGAGCTTGATAACTCCTGGTGCTAAAGAACCAAACTACAGTATAATTCTGAAAATGATCAATCAAAACCAGTTTTAAAGCTTAATTATTCCCTACTAATCATGTCCAGCACTGAGAAATAACCACTAATTAATAATTAATATGCTTCTACCATCTTCCCAGTTGTCATCATCTTGCCATTTTTGTTGGTGTATTGTATACAGTGCTTGTATTTATTATCCTCATTTGTATAGGATGAGGAAAAAGAAATCAAAACATAGTTGTACTGAGAAGACTATTAAAATAAAATGTCCGTGTAACATTCATTCTGCAATAAGCAAAACTCTTCTCTTTTAAGGTAGATAAGGCTGCTCATTTACACAGTGGGTGATTTTGTACCTGGCAAGTAATCCATGGGAACCAGTCACATTTTTGCTTTCATTATTCTTCTTGCAGCTGAATAAGCAACTGATTAGCTGCTACAGGTTACTGCCTAGGTGTAGATGTGCCCACTGTTAGTAAAAGTGCCTGTTAGCTTACAAAATAAGGCTTTGTGATGAAGAAAAGTAGGGAATAGGGTAGTACTTGCCTAAAGCAACAGGGTGAAGGAGTTTTCACCAAGAGACTGTAATGTTTTTCCATAAATTCAAACTTTTTTTGTTTGTTTGTTTTATGTTGATTTTATATTTAAGCCTAGAAGAATAATATAAATAAGTAATAAAACCTCAAAAAAGGAATTAAGGCTGTGTGTTTAGCATTTGCCAGAGTATTGACGTAATGGAGGGAAATGTAGTACAGAACTATTTATCTGCAACAGGATACTTGTTTAGACTACCCTGGTGTTATTGTGTTATGGCTTTAACTTTTTATACATAAAGGAAATTAACATAAATATGTATACTTACAGTACTTACAATATATATCCTTTTAACTCTTTTACATGAGCTCATTAATTTGGGCTAAATGAGGTGCATACTGTAAATGCCATTGAAAAATCCATAAATAATATCCATGTATTTTTTTACATTCCATTCCATTCCACACATTGAAAGGAAACCATGATATTTGTACAGTATACAGGTATAGGATCCCTTATCCGGAAACCTGATATCCAGAAAGCTCCAAATTACGGAATGGCTGTCTCCCATAGACTCCATTTTATCCAAATAATCAAAATTTTTAAAAATGATTTCCTTTTTCTCTGTAACAATAAAACAGTAGCTTGTACTTGATCCCAATTAAGATACAATTAATCCTTATTGGAAGCAAAACCAGCCTATTGGGTTTATTTAATCTTTAAATTAATTTCTAATAGATTTAAGGCATGAAGACCCAAATTACGGAAAGATCCGTTATCCGTAAAGCCCCAGGTCCCGAGCATTCTGGATAACAGGTCCCATACCTGTATATACTATTTGCCCCTGCCCCCTATATAGGCAAACAGTATAATGTAACACCTGCCTTACCTTGTTTCATTGTGAAATTATAGTTTCTGGGATTAAAAATCCCCTGCTCTCCAGAGAATAGCTATTTTGGAAAGTCTAGATAGTGTTCAAGCACCTTTTCTACATATATCTAACTGAATTAGGGGGTATATTATCCCTTTAAAGTATCTATTACGTACTTCAAACCATGTACTTCAAACCCACACCCACGTTTCTTTTGAGGCAACATTAGAACAAACATTATAACTAATGAGTCTGTATTGTAGCGCATAGTGATGTGATGGGCGAAATAAATCGAGAAAAGGCAAAAATTTCACGAAACGCATTGAAGTCAATGGGCGTCAAAATAATTTTGATGTGCGACAATTTTTGTCATGGATTACAACTTTTATATGCGCAGCTATTTTGTCCAAATGCTTTGAAGATAATGGGTGTCCAAATAATTTTGTCACCTTTAATTTTTTTTTGCCAGCGAATTTTCAGCGCAGTTTTGCAAAAATATTCACGGGCGGCGAAATTTGCCACTAATCCATGTCTGGCGAATTTATTCACCCATCACTAGTAGCAGTAGCTACTAGCACACTGTCACTGTACCCATATCGACCTATACCAACTTCTTCCATATAGTCAGTTCCCCTTTGTAAACTTTAACTGGAGGCTCTTGAAATGCCTTAATATAATTTACAGCTTTCCCATATATATGATATAATAAGGATGCCTGAAAATACAAGAAATCTGACAAATATATTAAAATGGCTTACAAAAAGTATCCTTTCTGTTTTTACCTGAAACATTGCTTAGATTGGGCACCCTGATATATTTCCTTTATATAATTTATAATAAATGCATACAATGAACTGAATGATAACAGTAAAATGGAGTCTACAGTATGGGAGATGACATTCCTGTAATTTCTTTCTGGATAATGGTCAAGCTATGTAAACCTATACTTGATACTCTCAGTAATTTGCTATTGGCTGTGTTTAGGTTTACTTTATTTTGTTTCTTTATGATTGTTAATATCTATTGTGGTAGAATGATCAAAGGAAGGTGTCAAAAGGTGAATGTTGCCTTTAATTTCTCCCTAACAGGACATGTAAGCTGCAAAGGAGATATTACTAAACAGTTTCTTTGTTTAAAGGATGTTTCTGTCTGTCCCTGGATGCTATGGTATTCTTGCAGGAACAGGCAAACCAGACAATGCTTTCCAGTGGTCCAGTTCTCATATTGGAGCTCACTTTCCTGTGGAAATGTATTTAATTGTAGTGAGAGTGTAAGGAAGGTCTCTCTGAGCAGGACACAGAACAGGAAGGTTACTTGTCTGTGTTAGGAACTCCCAGAGGGGCTTGGGGTGTTTCCTGCCAGTGCAAGGAGAATAGGGGGTGTTGAGTCTAAAGTAATTGAGGAAAGCTAAAAGGTGAGACAGGCCAGAGGCTGTTGAGCTGATATCCCCGGAAATTGAAATGCTAATGAACTGCGTTCCTGTTGGGAAGAGTTTGCCGGAATAAACGTCCGTTGTCCCTGTCTTTATGCTCCTGATCCTACCTGAAGCTTACCTGTCTACCATAGCTAATTTCCCCCAAAAAGTACATGTACAGGCAGCCAGCTCATCACACTACGTTGTTCCTGAGATTTACATTAACAGGGACGCTACTTATCAATACGACTATTTTTAGTTCAAATTCTTATACATATGTATAAATTATTACCCCATTGATTAAATGGTGATGAGGGAATTTTTTTCACAAGACATTGATTTGTGGCAAAATTATGCACTTTGCCATCTGCTAACGTTTTTTTCGAAACTGCGGCAAAAATGTTGCTGAAAAAAAAAAGATGCCAAGACAAAATTGTCCGCGAGAAAAAAAGTCGCTATGAGAAAAAACAGCCATTGACTTTTATTCAATTGGACAAGAAAAACTTGTTGCCAACTTGTTATCAAAATTGTCACATTTAAAAGAAACGGGGCACCTATTAACTTCCATGCATTTTGTGAATTTTTTGCAGTTTCACAAATTTTTCTCAGTTTTGTGAATATTTCGGTGAAACGCGACAGATTTGCTCATCACTAAACTTACACCATGCCTATACAAGAAAAATTTTTGGCAGCACCTTTGACACAAAGTACTCATAAACTCACCCATAAACTGATATCACATTCCATTATAACTGAAACACATAATGACTTATTTTTATATAACAGTTTAACTACTCTTGTCTGCAAATATTTCAGCTACGCAAAGTTTTGAAATAGCCACTAGCTACATACTGCATGGCATTATGTCTTTAAACAAAATTACTCATCTTGACATACAAGTAAGGATTTTAAGAAGTTTTTAAGCCTCTGAAAATTCTCTGATTTCACTTTTTTTGTCTACTTAATGAAAATACTTATAGTGAAATGAAACCTCAATTAAGAACATGACATTTATCAAGTATTATTATCAACGTAACTATTAAAATTCAAAAAACTATTTCAATTAACAAAACCCCAACTATTCTTTCTGTGATGATATGAAATTATAGTAAATACATATATTTTCGCAACCAAGTCTCATAATGACTTGTTTCAAGTACTAATGATATCAGAGAGAGTATAATCCCCATAGATTTGACTTTCCATGGATCAGCTGGCATTAGCAGAAAAAGAAGAATGCAGCTGTCTTATTTTCCTCACTCTTGGGATCACCCATGAGATAGACTCAGCTGGCTACAGGGTCATACTAAGAGTGATTGCTAGGTAAGCCCAACCACTATGTAATTCAAACATAACTTTGCTGTGTTTGCAACAAGGTTAATTGTATTAATTTTGTTGAAACCAATTTACCATTTTGCATTAATGAATATTAACATGGTTAGTAATTGGTATCGTATTTAAAGAAAACTCTCAATGTGCAAATATCTTTCGATGAGTTTAAATTCCCACCTATTGTAAAAAATATCATGTTTGATGTATAATTAATATATTTATTGCATTTACAGATAACTTTCAACCTTCCCATTCAGTATAATCTTGTCTAGTCTCAAAGGGATAATATACAGATTGGGGCAGATTTAACAAAGTGTGGGATTATAGTTTACCATAATAAACATTTTAACACTTTCTATTCATTCCAATGGGATTTTAAGTATCATGACTAATAACATTTAAATATTGAAAAAACTTGATGGTTTTGCCAGAGAACTAATGGCAATGTCTATGACAGGGATACCCAACCTTTAGAACCTGCAAGCAACATTCAGACGTAAAAGGAGTTGGGGAGCAACACAAGCATGAAAAATGTTCCTGGGAAACCAAATAAGGGCTGTGATTGGCCATTTAGTAGCCCCTATGTGGATTGTCAACCTACATTGAGGCTCTGTTTGGCAGTGCACCTAGCATTTTGTTTAGCCAAAACTTCCCCTGGAATTTAAAAATAAGCACCTGCTTTGAAGCCATTGGGAGCAACATCCAAGGGGTTGGAGAGTAACATGTTGCTCACAAGCTACTGGTTGGGGATTACTGGTCTGTGTAATAGATTACATGAAGTGACAGTGTGAAAATGATTTGCCAGTGGTCATTTGTAGCATTAATGTCTAGAATAGCTCTGCTTAGAAAGTGTCCTAATTAATTAAAAAGATGTTTGTGTGTAAGGCAAGGAGCAACGAGTGATATAGAATTAGATTGTGCCTAGGGGTTTGGTGGGAGACCAAACCCCATGCTGCTAAGTTATAACAACGATGCACACCTTAGGGCCATCTTTGATTTTTATAAATGTGTTTCTGAGTCAATTTCTTTCAGCCCTCTATTAAAAGATTTAATGGTGATGCTTAAATCCCCCTTTTCATGCCCTTGGTAATTCTGTTTAATCAAATCAGCGTGAGTTTGTTAAAATAAACAAAACATCTTTGGTTACGTTGTTTATCCAGCATTTGGTTTCATTTGTTTATTCTTTCAAGATTAAAATAACAATCTAGGGCAGGGAATTATATTTTTACTTATTTCCCTCGGTGCCTTTAAAAATCTTGCGTCTGTTAAATTACACCAAGATCTAATTAAATAAAAAAAATAATCAAATAATTGTGTTGCAAGGTAGTGCAATGATACATAAAGGTTAAGAAAAGTTTATAGAATAAAATGTCAACATTTTTACTGTTTTTTTTGAGCCGAACATATTGTCTAAAAGTGAACCTTTGCAATGATGGATGCATTACTGTTATTAGTATTAGTAGAAGTAGTAACTTATTCAATTATGTTTGGTAGTTAGTTGCTGGATGTGACCATCTAAGAGATTTGTGGACCCCAGTCTATTGAAGGGATCCATAGACCTATTTGTATGAGAGTGAAATCTTGCCCATGCAGATGCAGTATGATAAATAATCTTCCTATTTAATGTAAAAAATTCCACAGCACTTTTTAAGGTAACGAATAATTAATTTTATTGGTACTGAATAACGAATCCCTTTCTTTTTTTATGAAGGTGTATCTCAAGAAGCTGCTTCTGGGAGGAGAATTCTTCCTAATATGGTTGTCTCAGTGTGTTGCTAGGTTTGAAAAACACAAGGATGTGATTTTTTTTGAAAATCCTCCAGAGTTTCTCCAACACTCCATCTACATATGGGATGACTATGTTTCGCCTATTATGTGTCTCTGGGCAGTAAATTATTTTGGTCTTCCTGTTGGGCTTGGTTGCTGCTGTTTTGACAAAGGCCCAATCTGGGTAACAACACACTTTCAAAGCTCTTCTGAGATGTTTATGGTCCTTGTCCTTGGACTTTGTATCAGTTGCCACACATTTCAGCCTGTGGTGCAGAGTTCTAATGACACCCAGTTTGTGTTCCAGCGGATGGTGGGGATCGAACAATAGATATTGATCTATATGAGTGGGTTTCCTGCATCCTTCCGTTTTCAAGTTACCCCCCTCTTGGATGCATATCAAACAGTCCAAAAAGGCAAGTTTGTGCCCTAAAGTACTTCCACGTTAGCTGACAGGCTGTCATGTTTCCTGGTGCATGGTACACTTAAACTATGGGTAAATCTAATTACAGTATATTACTATACACCTCTGACACTGTGTAAATAGCTTGCCTATGCAAGTCTCGATGGATGCTACGTCTTTACTTTAAGCCAAAAGTAATTAATCATTCAATCCAAAATTACTTGTCCTCATTAAGATCACTCAATGTTCCAAACTGTCTCTAGAACCAATGTCAGCACAAGAACTATTCATAGGGGGTGTGCTTTTTTTCTTATGTATTTGTAACCAAAAATATCTGGACACTCCATCTAAAATGACATGTTCTCAGTTGGAACACTCAGTGCTAAGTTCCAACTGTAGTTTCACCAGTCTGACAGAAAAGCAGTGGTTTGGTAACTGCCAGAAGAAAACTACCTGCCTGAATATATAATAGTGAGGGCAAAGCTTGATGTAGGAGAAATGATGGTAAAGCATGATGCAGGAGAAATAGGGGCTTTGGAACAAACACAAGTGGCATGAATTGGAACAAAGACTGAAAGCCAGGCCTGATCCATATCAAGCAAATTCCACAAAAAAATGTCTCAACATTTTCACAAAAGAGTATAGGCTGCTATAGGAGGAACCAAATTCATATTGAGTTGCTTTAATAAGGAACAAGATGTTAGACAGACATGTGTCTGATCACTTTTTTTTTTGCTCATATGGCATATCAAATTCCCACTTTGAATAATTTGCATCAAGCAATTCAAGTTTTTAGGTTGTTAAAAACTGGGTAAATAGATAAGTTGTGCAAAATAAAAAATGTTTTCAATATAGTTAGTTAGCCAGAAATGTAATCTATAAAAGCACGAGTGACTGGATGTCTAACACAATAGCCTGAAACCTCCTGTATGTAGCTATCTTGGTTTCCACTGATTGGCTACCAGGCAGCAAATAATCAGTGACTTGAGGGGAGGCCACATGGGTCATAACTGTTTGCTTTCGAATCTTAGCTGCCAGCTAAAGATCAATTGCAAATTCACTGAACAGCTATGCCCCCCTTCGAGTTAGAGAGCTGCAAAGCAGGAAGTTGTGTTCTGTTATGTTTATGTTATGTTAGATGTCCAGTCAATCCAGTATTTATAGATTAGAAACATTCTTTATTTTGCAATTCCTATCTATTCAGCTAGTTTTTATTTTTATACTGGACTATTCCTATTAAATTAGAAACCATTTGAGTTTATTCAAGGTCTAAAAAAAAGCTCGCATTGCTCTAAATTTCAACCTTTGATAAATAACCCCCTAAACTCCACCTATGAGTAACATAGTGATACTAACAGAGTCCCAAACCCAGAACTAACTCCAAGATCCTGGTCGCTCACTCTTCTGCCTATAACAACCACCTTTGGCTTTGGGAGGAGCCCTCCGCTACTCGGGTGCTGCCAGGTCTTAGCGTGAGAGGACCAGGAAGAGAGTTCTGGGCAGGCAAGGGAACCAAACTTGTTATTGGGATAGAGAAGAGGCCTGGGTCAATACCAAGGGGAAGCAGTACAGGTTCAAAAGATGGGAGAGTAGTCAAGGTTACAGGCCAAGTCATACACACCAAAATCACAGTACAATACAAGATCCGGTAGAGTAGTCAATACACAAGCAATGGTCAGGACAGGCAGCAGACAAGAGAAGATCAGGAACAGGCAGGGTCAGAAAAGATCAGGAATACTCAGAAACACACCCAGGAACTAAAGAATTATACTTTTACGTTGGGCAATGAATATTACACAAAGAGCCCTTAAAGTTTTTACATTTTGTGCAAAATCGACGACGTCACTTTTGGAGCGCCGAATAAACCCAAGTATAGCTAAGCGGCGTGAACCCAGAAGTATCACAGAAGACGGTGCACATTAAAATAGGTAATTTTGCTAGTGGAAAAAAGCAATACAATGAAACAAAGCTGAATATTTCAAACTTGATAAATATGCCGTATTATACCTTTATTAGTGATCTTAATTTATAACACATAAAAATGAATAAATACATAAGTTAGATAGCATTTCTGATATCTAACAAAAATATCTTTAAATTATGTTCCAGTGCGATTCTATGTTTAGCTAAATCATTTCACTTTATATGATTTTTTTTCTTTCCTTAATAAGAGACAAATGCATTGAGACCAATTCTCGGATTGTGAAGCTTAGAGTGCTGCACAATACATTGCTGACTCCTCTAGCAGGAAATGAGTTAGAAAAGCATGGTTTATCCTCATTGCTTTGCTAAGCGTGCTAAAATTCGGCTCATCACATATGGCAGTCTACAAAATAAATTGCTGACGGAGGGACTGCTTTGTCAGAGACAGACGAGTAGCAAGAGCCTTTTTTTATCTTAAAAAAAAGGATTTATAGACTCAGATCTTAAGAATTTAAAAATTTTCAACTATGCAGGCCTAAAACTAGAATTAACCCTGTAAATGAAAGATGAACGGAAACTCACACGGAACTCCAAAGGCATATGTACTGTGTTATTTATTACAAATAGGTCCACAATGCTTGTGATTATATTTTTAAAAAATTGTTAAACTGCTACACTGTTAAAAATGTCAACCATCTCACAATATTGTTAAATAATTTAAATACTACAAGAATAGTCATGTGAAAAGGTGAATACACCCCACGGTAAATTTTTTGGACTTTGGGCAGATCACTACCATAGAATCCATATAAATTCTAAATTGTTTAAGATGATGCTGCAGAATAATGTGAGATAATCTGTCAGAAGATTGCAGAGCAACCAAAAGTGAATCTTGCAACATTTTAATAAACTCACCAAAATATATCCAAAAAATAAAGACATGGAAGGTTCTAGAAAGCTTAAAGTATCTCAGCATACTGGATTAAAAACCGCATGCTATGGGAGGAATGGGATTTGAAATTAACTGCACAATCAAGAAACCACTCAAACAAACAAAATGTTAATGTTAGAGATTGGTAGATAATTAAGAAATGCCTACTTGAGGTACTTTCCACCAAAGGGGGCAATATCAGGTAGACCCAAGGATGTACTTACTTCTAAGGCAAAAATGTATTTGTTGAAAAAGCGATTAAAAAGTAAACTTTTCAGGCTGTGCAGTCCCCCCCCCAGTGCTGACTTTCTATGCGGCTACAGCAGGGCACAATCTGCTGGGGAGACCCTGCGGGGTGCGGACCCTGGTCCAATCGCACCCCCTGGTAGTTACGCCACTGGAATTATTCAATGCAACACTGGAACATATTCAATGAATTAAGGGAGTCTAATATGGGGTATCTACTACTACAATTACGTAAAAACAATTTAAGGCCATTTAATTTAAAACCCTTTCAGTTTAACACTGAATGCATCTTCTACCTTACAGATTTTATGAACTAACATAATTTTATAGAAAGTATCTCAGCATACTGGGTAAATCTGTATAATTATGATGCTTCACTGAATCATTATTTAAGATAAGTCATTATTTTCAATGTTAAGGTTCATTGGGTTAAAGCATTGGAGTTATGCCAAAATAACCTGTTTACCTCTATAATGGAATGACAGTTCCATCTAAAGTACTTTATCAGTTTTTTATCTAACGCATACCTGCAAACAAATGCATCTGTAGAATCTTCTTAACAGAACCACCCCCTGGTTGACACTTTCTTCTCTTTCTCTGCTTTTTCCAATATTTTACACCTATGTTTAATGCAGATTTGCAGGACAATTGTAAGTTAATTTAACTATGATATCTGCACAAAACTCAAAATTCTTAAAGTGTTTACTATAGCGACATGGGGTAGTTCACCTTTAAATTAAGGAGCATAGGTCAGATATCTGAAATTATAAAGAAAATACCCCTACGACACATCTGTGTCAAAACATTTTTGTACCACAACCAGTCACAACTCCAATGGTAAGTTCTTGTTAGTGGTGCATAAACCTCAGAGAGGTGGTGATATAAAAAAACTACTCCTCCAATGTGAGGCAGTGTGGATAAAGAAGCTTAATAGCTTCTACTGGTTTAAATGAATATTGGAGTGTCTGTTATATCTTATGTTTTTTCCTCTACTTTACAGATAAATAGAAAACTCTACTGCCCTTTCTAAGAATATATAAAACTCTACTCTGCGGTAAGATTTAGAAGTAAAGGTTAATTTTGGGCAGATATAAATTTGATAAATGTATGTTGATGTCTACAATGTGCTTCAAGATGGAATTTTTCTGAAGCAATGACCCTTTTGGTAGGCTGTTTCAGCAGTACCTGGGAGTTGTATATATAATGACTTTGATTATGCACACGGACTTAAAAATAAGGACTATGAATGTATTACCCCTTGCTTCTGGGCTGTCACATTTTCTGAATATAACTAATATGAACTAGTTTTTAAAATCAATTTCATCGGAGCTCCATGACACCTTTCCTTATTTGTGTTATGTGTGTTTTACTCCCCACAGCAGTGGCCCATCCCACTCATTTGCACATGAGGGTGTGGTTTGCTCTTTATATTGCATGTTTGGATGCTTTGTGGGAAACACTTGAAAAAGGGCTTTGCCCGAAACATGTTGTGTGATTAAAACTTTTGCAGTAAACCTGTGAGTGCCTGGCTCTACTCTTTTATATGGATCACCTTTAAATTAACTTTAGAATTTGTTTTCATTTTCTATTATTTGTGGTTTTTGAGTTATTTAGCTTTTTGTCCAAAGTAACTAGCAACCATGCATTAGTTTGAACAAGTGAATATTATATAAATAGGAGAGGGCCTGAATAGAAAGATGAATAAATAAAAGTAGCAATAATAATAAATGTGTAGCCTCACAGAGCATTTGTTTATTATATGGGGTCAGTGACCCCCATTTAAAAGCTGGAAAGGCTCAGAAGAATCAAACAAATAATTCAAAAACTATAAAAAAATAAAAAATTAAGGGCAATTGAAAATGACTGAGAATTAGACATTCTATAACATATGAAAAGTTAACTTAACGTTGAACCACCCCATTACACAAAGTAGTTCATATCTTCTTTATTTGCAATGAATAGATCTTGTCTATAGACCATGTCTATTTCCTTTTTCAACTAAAGGCCACGATTTACAGTATATCAATGGGAAAATATATATCTAAATTCAGTTGCAGATTCCTCTTGCATCATGGACTTTCTGATAAACTGTGAGATACAATCTCATCAAAATGAGCCTAGTCAAGCATAAAACTACAAAAGCAACATAAATAAAATATACTGTATGTACAATTGTGCTCCATGAACTCCAGTTGTCATATCTAAGATAGTGGTTATCCTACACTGATGGTAGTAGTTTTAGTGCTAGTCCTGATATTCAGGCCAAATCTTGTTAGGATCAAAAGACTATTACAGAATGGCTCTGTATGATATTCACATTACTCAGTCTGTTGGTATAAGTGCATTTAATTACCACCACCTCTTCTACTCCCCCTTACCCTTTTTTTCCACAAGCCTGGATAATAATTTCTGTCTTTGAATTTCTATTTTTATTCCTGTTTTAATCACCGGCCTGAAGCCTGTTTATGTGTCACTACAATGATTCAATAAAATATATATAAAAAACAGGGAAATATTTGCAAAGTAAAATGAGGAAAAAATATATACAAAACACATATTAACATGTCCATGCTAATTGCTGATTGCAGGCTGCATTTTCTTTAAAGTTATAGTGAAACATACATCTGGGATTCCTGCTCTATAATGTCCAATAAATAAATGTATTCTCCACCAGGTTCCTACTTTAGTTTTTGACAGCACATTTCTCAAGCCAGTCAACTTCACTACAAACCTTGGCATCTATTTGACCCAACTAATATTTTGTGCTGACACGTTACCTCAAGCAAACCTTTTTTGCTTTAAAATATTATTTTGAAATATGTTTTAAAAATGTACCTTGACACTGAATTGACATTTTAAATCTAGTTTTAGTTGTTACACAGTTTTGTTGAGTTTAAAATCTAGTATTATTTTAGTTCAGGATAGTAGAAGTGCGAACGCATAAATTGTTTTGTATCTTACAAAGCTCTCTTACAAACAATGTTTCCTAGTTTCGTTGATAAAGCTGGAGTTAGCAGTGCCCAAAGTGAAACTAAGAATAATTAACAATATAAGTGTAATTTCAGCATGATATATTTGAATAGCTTACCAGTGGCAAAATAGTGGTTTATTTGGTCAGCCAAGGGCTCCAGTAGATACACTAACTATTTAGATGAATGATTAGAACTATTACTGATGAGCAAGTCTACATACTCATACATGTATATATTAACCTCATCTAATTTTTGTCATTTTATTTTTTATACCTGCCCTTAATCAATAATTACTGTGAGTTTTGGGTAGATTATTATATACAGTAGTTCCCATGTGAAATATTACATTGTGTATCCATGGTAATGTGCTTTTTAAGGTGGGGAATCATATAGCCTGCAAATAATGATAACTATTACTGATGAGCAATAGGGATGTAGCGAACTGCCGATTTGGTGTTCGCGAACTCCGTTCGCGAACACCGGCAAAAAATGTGAACGTTCGCGGACAGTTCGCGAACTTCGAACACCCGCTAAAATCGTTCGATTCGAACGATCGAAGGATTTTAATCATTCGATCGAAGGATTTTCATTCGAATCGAACGATCGAAGCCATTCGATCGAATGCTTTTCATTCGATCGAATGCTTACAATCGTTCGAACGAATGGAAATCGTTCGATTTTTAGCGGTCGAAGGAATTCGAATGGTCGAATGGTCGAACTACTTGTATTCGAATCGAACGCGAACTCAAAATGCGAACGTTCCCAAACGTTCGCGAACATTCGGCGGACGCGAACGGTCGAAGTTCGCGCGAACTAGTTCGCAGCAGAACAGTTCGCTACATCCCTAATGAGCAATGCTATCCTATTTCACTTTGCCATAGAAAGTTTCATCAAACAGTGAAATTTTGCCCACATTTCAGCATATACATTGGCGTCAATAAGCATTTCATTGTCCTGTTTTTTTTCACGCAACAATTGCATTGAAGTCAATGAATGTTCTTTTGATGCATTTTTCTTGCACCAAATGCATTGTGAAAACATGGGGGAAAAACATTGTGATTTCGTTTGGAATTGCACTTTGCTCACTACACTTGTGGACGTAAATGAATCCTGGAATTATGGTTTGCCACATAAAACAGGATTTAAAACCTCGTTTTTGCATTTGGATTTACTACTTATCTTATGTCTTTTACTATTTATTCTGGCACTATTATTTTCAGACACCAATCACCATAAAATTAACAACAATCAATTAAGGAAGTACATAGAGGAGTAAGCCACCTGATACACATGTAAATAGTGCCCTAGACCCTGAATAAACAATAAAGTATTACAAGTAATAGGCCTAACACATTTTGCGGCATTGGACACCTCAACAGAAAATGAGCTTCTCTTATGAGTGTCCAGTGACAAGTATTTTAAGTACAGATGGGCAAATTTGACCCGCTTCGTTTCGTCAAAAATTCGCCGCTGGCGAAATGTCGCCGATGCCCATTAAAGTCTATGGGCGTCAAAAAAAGTTTGTCGTGCGGCAAAATCTTTTTGACGCGCGTCTTTTTATTTAGACGCACGACACCATACAAGTCTATGGACGTCATTTTTTCGGCGAAACAATTCGCCCATCCCTAATTTTAAGAGAGACAAGCTCAGGGACTATGGAGCACTGAAGTACCTCTGTACTTTTGCTATGGTTACTTTTTTTAATCTTGGATAAATCGGTGACAGCTGTGTGCACTAAACATGTGAGACTGCTTAATACTTGTATTCATGAATAAATAAAAATAACATAAGAAGGCTAACTTACTTCTGTCAACAACTGATTAAATGGAGTATTGTGCAGTCAAAAAACAGATAAAAACAATTCTCAAAGATTTGTAACTATTGAATTCAGTGGGATTCAATCTGTGTACGTTTATTTTAGTACCAATTTACAGGATATTTTTTGTCATTAAAGGGTAAAATTATACAGAGAAATGATCTCCCTCCTTAGCAATAAAGATCAGTCTTTAAATAATATATATATATATATACCTCAACACACGTTGTCTATATGATAACGTGTCCCTGTGGTTTGTCGTATGTGGGAAAAACACAGAAAACGCTTCGTGAACGTATGGGGAATCATAGGTCCTCAATAAAGCGGGCTTTTGAGACAGGTGAATCAGATCTACCCTTACCACAACACTACCTAAAAATGGGACACAGATTACCCACACTTAGATTCATGGGCATAGATATGGTCCCTGAACCCAATAGGGGAGGGAACTGGAACCGCCTGTTGTCACAGAGGGAGATTTATTGGATTAAGACACTAAATACAGTTGCTCCCAATGGTTTGAACGAATATTGTTCATATAACCTTTTTCTATAATGTGCTTTCTCTATATATAGATTTAGATGGGTTTATTGTCACTTTAATCTGAAAATTGAAACAAAGTACTGGAAGATAATTACTTGCAAACAGAAATTCTGTCAGTATAGTGTTTTTAAAATGGTGTTTTGATACTATGTTTTTAAATGGTGAATGGATACCATGTTTTTTTAAAAAAAGATTTTTTGTAATACATTTTAAAATATCCTTTTATATTATTTTAGGGATCAAATAACATGTATTTATGGCACCATGCACTTTCTTTTCCAGATTGTTCTATACAACTGACCATTCACCTCATAAGGCCCATGAAGGGTTTACCTCACAAGGTTCACGAAGGGTTAACCAGCTTAATTGAATATGTGGGTGGTGCTTTGGTGTTGGGTCACTAATGGTGAGTCTTTATAACCTCTCACATTTGTGTGTATTGTTATCTTGATAAAGATCCCCCTGGGGATCGAAACGTCGATGAAATAAAATTAACCATTTGAAGAAAAATCCTGGTGTGCGTCAGCATTTGTGAGTGGATATACTAATTTCTTCCTGTTCAGCACCCAGGTATTCGTACTTACAGTGTGTGCCCAAGCCTTTCCACATGTATATATATATATATATATATATAATTCTGACATAAATTGACATGAGGAAGCATAAGTTATTAATATTTGAAATGTTGTCATACAAGCTGAGATGGTTCTATAACATACATAGATCTATCGAACTCTCTATAACAAACTTTGATATGTATACATCTCTGGGTCAAGGCATTGTTGAAATGTAGATGACAAGAAAGCAATGTCCTATTCAGAATTGGACTACAGTGAGAGATCAGTTAATAATAACCTACAAGGAATGTAATTCAGAGCATGACAGAAACATAAAGCCAAATCATCACTCCAAGCTTCAATGTCCAAAATATTGAGCTATTGTCAGTTGTGTGATCTTGTGAACTTAAGGATTTTGCTCAATTTCTTTAGCAAAGCAAAATAGATTCTTTTGTTAATGTTAGACAGAAGAAATGTGTTACTGTACCATATGTTAAAATTGCTTTTAAATGTACATCATAATATTTAGTGATTACCAAAAGGTACTGCCTGTATTTTATTTAATTTGTTTTACACATATGTTTACCTAGGGTTATATATCTAATGCAGTATTATTATATTCTCAGTGGGTTACTTATCAAAGTTCGAATTTTAAAGCTTTGTGAGCTTTTTTAGGTCTCGAATTAACTAACAACTTGAATGGTTTCTAATTTAAGAAAAAATGCTAAAAACCCAAAAACTCGAGTTTTGACTGAAAAATATCCTCGTAAATTAATAACTCGACCTTTGATAAATGTACTTTAAAAACAGTTGTATTACTGCTTTGACTTTTCACCTCTATAAAGAAACAATACTTAGGGGCAGATTTATCAAAGGTCGAAGTTCGAAGTTAAAAAAACTTCAAACTTCTAATTCAAAAAGACCAACCAAATTGGAGGTCGAAGTTTTTTGGGGTCGAAGTGGTACTTTGAATCGTACGATCGTACTTTGATCTACTTCGATTCAAAGTTTTTTTAACTTCGACCTTCGATCTCCTAAACTCCCCCAATTGCCTCCATACAGGTTCTAGGAGGTCTCCCATAGGATAAAACAGCACTTCAACAGCTTTTAGGTGGCAAGTGGTTGAAGTTTTAAAGAGACAGTACTTAAAAAAAGATCTTCGAATTTCAAAGTTTTTTCAAATTCGAATCGAAGTTGGACTATTCGATGGTCGAAGTACCCAAAAATGACTTCGGAGATTCACTTTGACCTTTGATAAATCTGCCCCTTACTTTTGCTCTGGGTATTATTCCTGTGTGAAAACATATCTAAGTTAAGACCTATGGCTTTGGAACCAAGGGGCAGATTTACTACCTGGTGAATATTCACCAACGTTCATTTTGCCCCCAGCACAACACTTTGCCAGGCGAAAATTTGCTCAGACAATGACAATTCAGTGACATGCAGATTTTCTACTGGGCGCTGAACCCTGGTGACTTTTTACTAACGGTACTTCGGCAATGCAAGCATTTCAAAGTAGAGATACGCTAGCATTCATTTCTGCCTACCGAAAATTCGCTAGCAATCTTGCTCTCAGGTTAATTTGCATATGGTGGGAAATTTAAAGTTGTATGGACTTCTTTATGTTATATGTTGCAGCAAATACTTTACATTTACACTGTTTATTACACATATTCAGGGAACCTTAATAAAGTCAATAGAGTTGTTATAATGCCCTACACATGAGCCCACTGTAAAGTTAATGTATATGTTAGAAAATGTATGGAGAAAACCGGTACCAGAAAAAAAAAATTAAGGACTATTGCATTTTCCACTAATAGAATATGATGTAGGTGACAGAAGTTTGAGGAAGATCTATGCACTCCATTGCACTTTGCCTGGTCTGGCTGGTGAAGGCAAGTCTGGAGAAAGAGGTAACGTTCAGTAAAATCTGCATTTTAGTGAATTTGCGGAGTAATGTCCATTCGCCAGAGCAACTTGTCGCCTGCCGATAGAGTGTGAATGACTCTTTCACTAGTGAATTGGTGCCTGCCCGTCAGTAAATTGGCAATATGCCTGCGGGCAGTCATAGCATTCCATCATTGCTAAGAGCTATTCAAATTACTAAAGGTTAAAATATTTTTTAATCTAAATGGGTGCCAGTTTGTAGCATTTACATTGCTGTGAAAATAATTTTTAAAGGTTTTATGCATTGATCTGACATATTTACAAAAGCCTGTAATGCCATCTTGCAAGCAAACCTCATTTTGACAACTTTTTTAACACCCTTTGTTGAAAGTAACAACTGATTTATTCCAGATACAGGTATTGGACCAGTTATCCAGAATCCTTGGTACCTGCGGTTTTTTTAATCTTTCTGTAATTATGATCTTCATACCTTAAGCTCTGGTTTTGCTTCCAATAAGGATTGAATATATCTTAGTATGGATCAAGTACAAAATACTGTTTTATTATTACAGCAAAAAAGGAAATAGTTTATAAAAACTTTAAATATTTGGATAAAATGGAGTCTGTGGGGGTGGCCTTCTTGTAATTCTGGATAATGAGTTTCCGGATAACAGCAGAAAGATGGAAATAAAGCATTAAAACAGCAAGCCTATATTACTTTCTCATAAATAGGGCTAATTTGGAGCATTTTTAAAGCCCAGTGTTATCCAGTTCTACCCTACAGCCAGAGCTTGAGCAAATTAATTTGAGGCTTTGGCTCTCACAATTTGGTCAAGACACAGTTTTATATATGTTTAATTGGTTGAGTCATAGAAGAATTTGCTGGACCAGATAGACAGATAGATAGATAGATAGATACGTTTAGGAAAGCTTTTTAAGCTTTTGTAGTAGAAATATGTGGTTACCCATTATGGATTTATCCATATGTGCACTTTCCAAAAATATAGTTGTATAGGGTAAATGCAGTGCTTGAGCTCTGTGTGGTGAGTATATCATGGAGCGCTAAAACAAGCCCCTCCCACAACCATAAGCCACACCCATTATTATAAAAAGCCCCACACACCAATACTTTCTGGTTTAACCCACTTTAAAATTTCCTTGTTGCTGCTTCCTTCTAATGCACAGTTTGTATACATAGATATACATATGTAACCTGTAAGGACCCCAAAATAAAAATTGTGCATATGACTGACAATTCATCTTCTGCAAACACAGCACCTTTTCTGTGTATTGTGTGTCATAACATAGCACAACCCCATCATATTCTATATCACCCAAGATTATTTCATATATATCATTCTCTCACTATTCCTTAATCTGTTTAATACCTTCATTTTCTCTTTTTGTTTCTTCTCTCCTTTTCTTTATAATCCTCTCTGATGCCCCCACCTTCTTTATCTGTTTAACACTTCTCTATCTTTTCTTCTTTTCTCCCAGCAATCTTTTCTCTCCTTTTAGCCTCCTTTATTTAACTATCTTATATTTTACCTCTGCATTTTATTTGCATGCAGAAGTGTAGAGGAGCAAAATAAAGTAAAGAAATAAAGAAGTGAAAGGATGGCATCCCTGTGCATCCCTCCCCAATTCCAGCACTAGGTAAATGGATAATTCAGAAGAGAAAAACAAAGGCAACAATTTCCTATATTATTGCATTGTTAATAGGGATGTAGCGAACTGTTCGCCGGCGAACTTGTTCGCGCGAACTTCGACCGTTCGCGTCCGCCGAATGTTCGCGAACGTCGCGCGACGTTCGCATTTTGAGTTCGCGTTCGATTCGAATACAAATCGTTCGACCATTCGAATTCCTTCGACCGCTAAAAATCGAACGATTTCCATTCGTTCAAACGATTGTAAGCATTCGAATGAATGAAAAGCATTCGATCGAATGCTTCGATCGTTCGATTCGAATGAAAATCGTTCGATCGAACGATTAAAATCCTTCGATCGTTCGATTCGAATGATTTTAGCGGGTGTTCGAAGTTCGCGAACTGTTCGCGAACGTTCGCATTTTTTGCCGGTGTTCGCGAACGGCGTTCGCGAACACCAAATCGGCAGTTCGCTACATCCCTAATTGTTAATTAGGGTTGAATAGGACAACTGTCTGCCACTTACACGTATCCCAATGACTTATGTCTTGTTCTGATTCTTGTTTCATAATAATGTCCTTTTTCAGGGGTTATATATAAAAATGTTCTACAGTAGCTTTGCTTAATTGTAACACTTCAATAAGATTTTGTCAAATATAGGTAATATAATATAATATATAGGTAATATGAGAATCGAAGATAGAAATGGATCACGATGGTTCCTAATGATCTCTGTGGATATTCCAAATAGTTTGACTTACTGCAAAAACAGGGTATCTGAGGATTCAATTGATTTAAATAATTGAGGTAAACTTTTTAGTGTTGTTATCTGAAAAAAGTTCATATGTTGACCACCTAATCTAATAAAACATCTATTCATTCAAAGTATCTAGTGTTACATCTGTAAAAACACAAGCAGAAACAGAATCAGCCATTTTTACAATCTTTTCTATCTATAATAACAGCTGCTGCTTCTCAAAGAGATTGGCATTTATATTCATAGTGTTCTTCTATATCCTAACAGTAGTTGTTTCTCAAATGCAGATGAGATGATGCCTTTCGGCATAAGCAAACAGCTAGTGTTAGCCTGAGGCCCATGTTTGCAATTGGTCCACTCTTCAGGCAGAAATGTTAGTGGGATTCTTAGCAATGACTAAGGTGACCAGCCCCAGGCACTGACACAGTACAATACAAATCACCACAGATACAATAGGGAAAATATCTAAGTATAGGATTAATTTCTTATATTACTCAAGCTGTGTACTTTGTAAAATAAATTCTGGTAAATCAAGTTTGATTCTACAGACTGATTGCTTTATAAAGCTCCACTCATGCCCAAACTTGGTAATTAAGTTTTGGATTGGTAAGATACCTGTAGAATTTTTAAAATGAAATTATTATAAAAAAAAACAGCAGTTACCTTGTTTATGTCAAATCCTTTTTTTTTTTTTTACCTAAACCATGTATTTGTGTGATTTAAAAACAAAATGTTTCATTACCATTCTTTTATTTGCAACATTTGAAGTTTAAATATGCTCCCAATGTCACCACCAGTTTAAAGCTTGCCATTTAGTTTTCAAGAAGAATTACATTTTCTTCTGCAAAACAGGTGGCGAGCTTTGTAGCTGAGGGGGATTAAAAAAAAAAAGAGAGATGGAAAACTAAAAGCCACAAAAGACTTTTTCTTCTCCTTGAAATTTCAGATTAAAGAAAGCAACATATTAAAGAGAACAAATATTCCAGATATAAGAAAGAGATATGTAAAACTGCAGCACTTAGGCGACAATATCACCACATGAAAAGAGGAATTAGCTTTACCAAAACTGTGAAATCTTTATTAAGTGGTAAGTTGAAATACTCTGTTGCCTGTGTAGAGAAAAAGGAGGTATGGTTAAAAAGAAACGCAGAATGTCGCTGAATGCACAATGAAGTTTTAGACATTGTTTATTTATTTATTTACTTATTTATTTCCATCATTTTGACCTTGAGTTTTGTAAGTAGCGAAAAACCTGTGTCTATCATATCTGTTTTTTTCTGCTTTCATTTTCCTTCTTTCTCACTCTGTGGAAGTCATTTTGTACCACCCTTGGCCTTAAAGGAAATTCACCTTTCAAATTCATATGGCACTTCTCAGATCTTCAAGGTAAACAGACCAAACTTAATTACAGATGCTAAGGGGACTTTTTCAGTGAGCATCCTGCCTATCAGCATTGTGTCAATCATCTGACTTGTATGTATCATAGGGACATTACTGAATTTTAGTTTGCTGATATTGCAATGTAATCAAATGTCAAAAGTGAGGACACCATGCTGTTTAAGTGTTTTGTGCTGGGAAAAGGTGAAACTGAACTATTATACACCAAACAGAAAATGTTCTTACATTGAAGCGGCAATATACATATCAGTTTTATCCTAATACCCCTGCATGAAGATAACTGTAATGCCCTACAGTTAGAAAAACAAGTACCATCTACAGGATATTGGATCATAGGGATGTTTTTTTTTTCTAAAACAGTTACATTTTTACTCAGTGCTATAATTTAACAAAGCCACGTACACATCTCTTATTGTGAAAATGTTTCCTAGCTGTTGTCTTGAAACAGAAAAAAAAACAGTGGAGGTCTGTTATCAATACTGAGCAAAGTTGCCCTTGGGTGGTAATCCATAGTAACTAATCAGACTTTGATAAAGCATTTGATACAGTACAAAACAGAAGGTTACTGGTGAAATTAAGGAATGTTGGCCTGGAACATAGTATTTGTACCTGGATAGAGAACTGGCTAAAAGATAGACTACAAAGAGTGGTGGTAAAATTTAACATTTTCTAATTGGACCAGTGTTGTTAGTGGAGTACCGCAGGGCTCTGTACTAGGTCCTTTGTTTATTAATGACCTGGAGGTGGGAATTGAAACTACGGTTTCTATTTTTTAGGGCAGCAACTGGACAGCAAACTGGAAAATGAGGTTCAGTGTTGATAAATGCAAGGTTATGCACTAAATGGCAGTGTGCTGGGAGTTTCCTTAAATGAGAAGGATCTAGGGGTTTTTTTTGTAGATAACAAGTTGTCTAATTCTGGGCAGTGTCATTCTGTGGCTACTAAAGCAAATAAAGTTCTGTCTTGCATAAAAAAAGGGAATTAACTCAAGGGATGAAAACATAATTATACCTCTTTATAGGTACCTAGTGAGGCCTCATCTGGAGTATGCAGTGCATTTTTGGACTCCAGTCCTTAAGAGGGATATAAATGAGCTGAAGAGAGTGCAGAGACGTGCAACTAGGGTAGACTGTCAAGGTTTCAATAATGCAGTTAGTTGCGGAACAAACCCAAGGCAGCAAGTTGACTGCAATACTCTTTATTGGGAGGTAGAGTTAAACAACATGTTTCGGGCGGAGCCCTTTGTCATGTTCCACAACTAACTGCATTATTGATACATTGATTTGGGATATCGAACACAGGATAACCCGTGGAATTAAACCAACAAAGACTTTTGGTGAGCCGCACCCATTCCTTTATTTGAAATAGACTTTTAAGGTTGTTTTCTCTGGAAAAAGGCGCTTGTAAGAGGACATGATTAACAAGTACATTAGAGGACATTATTGTTTTGAACCAGGGACCTGTTGTGTTCCAGACACTGCTCCTCCTGCTTAAGCCACAGGAGGTGGCGTGGTGTTGGCCTGGCTCTAAGATGACTGTGGCTTTGCTGCCTCCTGGTCAGCCTGTCTTAGTGCACACCCTCTATCAAGCTGAGGGCAATGACTCATTTAAGCACTACTTAAGCCTGTTCCCCCAACACCCTGTGCTGGATTATTAGCCGAAACGCTGACTCCAAGCCTCGTGTTTTCTTGTTCCTGAATCTGACCCAGTAACCTTTGTTCCTGAATCATGTTTATTCCTGAATCTGACCCGGTAACCTAGTCCTGTTTTTGTTGCTTTTTGTACTTGATCTCCCAGTTCTGACCTTGGCTCGATGCATGAACTCTGCCCGTCTTGACCTTTTTGCCTGTATCTCACTCTGTTTTGTCTGCTGCCAGCCCTCGATTTTCCAGCCTGATTCTGGACTTATGTTTTTGTTGCCTTACACCTGGATTTGTATTTTTTGCTGCATTATATCTTTCTGCAAAAGTCTGCTTATATTTTTGTTTAATAAATACTCATCATCCTGACTCCTGTCTGCAAATCCTAACAGTCTTTTCTAACAATTATAGACAAATAGCAGAGGACCTTTTTACCCATAAAGAGGATCACAGTACCAGAGGCCACCCCTTTAGACTAGAAGAAAAGAACTTTCATTTGAAGCAACGTAGAGGGTTCTTCACAGTCAGGACAGTGAGGTTGTGGAATGCACTGCCGGGTGATGTTGTGATGGCTGATTCAGTTAATGCCTTTAAGAATGGCTTGGATGATTTTTTGGACAGACAGAATATCAAAGGCTATTGTGATACAAAACTCTATAGTTAGTATAGGTATGGGTATATAGAATTTAATTAAAAGTAGGGAGGGGTGTGTGTATGGATGCTGGGTTTTCATTTGGAGGGGTTAAACTTGATGTACTTTGTCTTTTTTCAACCCAATTTAACTATGTAACTAACTATGTAACTAACTATGTAACTAATCAAAGTTTTGCATTCATTTTATGGGTTACTGCCCAGGTGCAGATTTGCTCAGTGTTGATAAATAAGCCCTTAAAGTATTTTTTGTTGTTATGAAGGGCAAACGAAAAGGCTTATGCTTTTACCCTTAACCCCTCACGTCCACTACTGTTCCTCTTGAAAAGTGCAGTATTAGTTATGGATTTTGGCTGTGTTTTTTTTTTTTCCAATTCTGACAATATTACCCATCTTTCAAAGTAAATATGTTAAGGTACAGAAACCATACAACAAAAAAATTGGTTGCGCTCAAACTCACTTCCTCCCTTCTGTTAATTTAATCAGGCTAATTGTTGTCACCCTGTAACTGGGTGGGCCAGGGTGCAGATGCCCAGGACCTTTCGTTTATTCAGTTTGTGTTCACAATGCAGGTCACTCACCGCTTGAAGTCCATGGCCCGGGTGCAGTGCCCTGAACTCGCAGCTTTGGGAGACACAATTAATAGAATCCAATATTGCGCGCAGTTTCACGGATCAGCAGACGGCGGTGTTATCATCACACGTACTCATAGGCATAAAACAAACAAATCCTCGTTTAAAAGGATACTGGGAGTAGACGTCACACCCAACGTATTTCCTCACACTTTTAACCCTATCATATAACATAACATCCATTTCATATAAATTAGCTTTAACATTAAATACAAAGCAGCATAACCATTTTAAACTCTTTCTTAAAAAACACGGATATATATATGTCTCTGGTCTGTACGTTCATCATATATTTTTCAGAATAACTGTGTCTATTAACTTAATTTCATCGTACATTCACAATCATATACTTCATTATAAAATATTTATTAAAACCATCTGATCTGTGCTTTCATTAAATTTCCTCAGGCTTGCTGTATTACATGTATTAGTTTATTTGTTGAAATTCATTTATTGTGGATTTCCCTAATTAGTCTATCAATTTATTTGTTTAAATTCATTCTATTGCGCATTTATTCCTGTAGCTATTGCTAAATTCAGTCATTTAGACACTTAATTCCCATTTTTACTAGTTTTATAGAGACAATCAATTAGTTACTTAACTTATTCAGTATGTAACACTAATCTGGGCTATCCAGACCACAAATAGTTAATGTCCAGCTAGTGATATGAGCATGGGTTACATTGTGACTCACACGTCAGGTCAGGGCTTTTGCTAAGTGGAAGTTTCCCATAAAGGTGTAGTTGAACTACAACTGTGCATGCAAAAATAGGAAAATTGATTGGGCGCCAGGAGGTTCTTATGGTAACAAAAGGAGGATTTATTATATCAGAGACAAATGACCACAGGTTTTACTCACGTATGAGGAGGTATTGTCAGATGTATAATACAAGTGGATAGAGATGGATGATACAGCATGAAAGGATGGGACTCCCATAAGGCATAGTAGGAAAGTGTATATCAATTTCCTCAGGACGATATTTCTCTAAGTGGTCCGGATCCCATCCAGTGGAGTGGTTATGGAGAAGAAATCTAGCCTTACACCATATCCACTGTGGTCCCTTCACTAAAGGCATACAAGGAAACCTTTTGGAAGCTACTCACTGCTACTGATCCTGGATGGAGCACACAACTGCTCTTGCTATATAACCTGTCTATCTCACTCTCCTGGAGAGTCAGAATCTAACCTGCTCTTATTAATCCTCATTCACAGGGTTCCCTGGTTCCCGACTTGGATCTCAAAAGGTGCTGTCCCTTTAGGGCGGTGGCTTTACTGGGCCTTGGTGTACCCAGGCTCAATGGGCACATCCAGATGGTTAGGACACCAGCAGCCAAAGAGGAAGATCCACCCCTTTGCAAACACTATAAGGAAATGTGGCAGGAAGTGGTCATTACACCCTTTGACCAATAACACTGATGTCAATACTTAAATGGATACATAGGCTTTTAGTGACTATGCCTAGTAACTAAGGAAAAGGAAAATGGGTAGGGCTTAAATCCATAGGAACATAGTAAAACCTATGGGTCCCTACAAGTATTTAAAAATTTGTAATTTATTTACTATATTGCTTCAAAACAAAGAAGTGACACTTCACAGTGTGCATCAGACACCTCTCTTCGTTGCCATTTCAGAAAGTTATTTGTATCACAATGAAGTCTAGGGATCAGTCCATCAGGTAAAACCACTTTTTCGTTCGATGAGCCTTACACTTATGTGGCTACTACTTCCCATGCAGCTTAGCCACAATATGATTCAGGAAGCAGAAAGCTTTCTCGCTCCCTTTGTGAATGTACGATTAAATGAAATGAAATAAAGTTAGACATAGTTATTCTGAAAATATATCATGAACATACAGACCAGAGATATATATACATGGTTTTCAAGAAAGAATTTACAATGATTATGCTACTTTGTATTGATTGTTAAACATAACTTATATGGAATGGATGTTATGTGCGATTATCCCTGATAGAATTAAGAGTGGGAGGAAATACATCAGGTGTTACGTCTACTCCCAGTATCTTTTTACTGGAGTATTTGTATGTTTTAATTATGCCTATGGCATTTCGTGTGTCATCACACGTACTGTTAGGTAATCTGTTGGGGAAATAAAGTCTTTTAATACCACAGCTGTCTGTTGATCCATGAAAGTGTGCGCAATATTGGATTCTAATAAATATGTTAAGGTTACAAGATCATGCGAAAACTCAGGCTCACTTATAAAAGTTGTTGGACTGGACTAGTTGCAAAGTGATTGCAGTTATAGTAAGGGTATTATTTATCAAAGGTCAAATTGTATAGCTTTATAAGCTTTAATAGACCTCAAATGAACTATTAAATTGGATTTCTAATTTAAGAAAACAATTCAAATATAAAAAGCTGAAATCGGTGCAGTCAGGGTGAAATACTTGAATCCTAGAATAGATAGAGTTTTTGTCAAAAAAAAAAAATTTGAATCCTTCGAATTGATCGAGTTTTTGAGCGAAACCCATCAAAAAAAACTTGTGGCATGTGGTTGGAGGGGATGGGGGAAGACGAGGGCTGATAGTTAATCTTGATGCTAAATTGATGTCTTCCTTACTTCGTAGATCTGCTTATTTGTTCAAAAAAATTAACTATGATAAGGGCAGAAAGATAAAGAAATAATAATTTTTTGAGGGAAAGCTGGGGAATTAAACTAAATGTCTCACAGAAAAAAAAACTGTACCTACAGGACACCAAACCCAAACCAACATGTTTCCCTCTGCAACCACCATGCCTGTCTCTTGGGATAATAGAATAGTCAGTCCAAACATTCTGCCCATTTGTAAAAGCAGGCAACTACTGGACAGGGATTGAGTGTGCTTGATCACTGATTTGATGAAAAATGAACTTGCTTGTAGCATACTGTATGTTACATGCTGTTAAAAAGTACTTTTTAAAAAAGAAAATCACTGATATATCAGTGAAAACACTGTAAGCAATAATTTAAGTCATTGTACTGCTGATAGGTGCAAGCAGAGTTGATATACAGATGTGCCCATTTATACATTTTTGTAAAGTTTCACATATTTCATTATCGAAATCACAGGGTAGGTCTTGAGTGTTTTATTTTATGCCCTCCAATTTACATAATGTGTTAATATTGTGCAAGGCATAACTATTTATCAATGGGTACAAGAGTTCATATATATATATATATATATATACCTGTTGCGAAACATTTTTTGGAACATGGCCATAGGCTTCCAACTTTTAAATATATTGCCATTGACCATATCCCACCACTCCGGATGGGTGGTGATCGTTCGAATATTCTTCTTCAACGTGAAGTCTTTTGGATAAAAAAGCTAAATACTTTGGCCCCTTTAGGTCTTAATGAAAACTTTAACATGTGTTTTGCAACAGAGGTGAGAGAGTAAGTTTAGCACTATAATGTGAACAATCCCCTTCTCTCTTTTTTTGTAACATTTTCTTGTAACATTTTTCTTTGCAACATTTTTTCTTTGTAACATTTTTTTTGTAATAATTCCTATGTAATATTTTTTTGCAACAGTATGTAACCATTTCTGCTATGTAGTAAGATGCCTTTTTCTTTTCTCCAAATAATGACACAGCAGTCTGGTAACTTTTTGTAACTTTTGTACTAACATGCTACAAGCTTTTAAAATGTTTTATACTGTCTTTTCACATGTCTCAACACCTATACGGTTAATATTTTACATGCTGGTGAGTGGGCTTTCCCTTGCGTTCACATGACCTTCACGGGTTTACACGATTGGGTGAGTGTCTGTATGTCTGTCTATTTAAGATGTTAATTTTAAACAATCATGGTCTTGATAAAGGTCCTAGAAGCGGACCGAAACGTCCTCCTGTTTTTTAATTAACTTAAATAAAATGAAGTTTTAAACAAACCTATTGAATGGTTCCCAGTGTGCACTCACTACTTGCGGACTGTTATTGATAACTTTTTCGAGTAGCACCTGGGTCATTTGCTTATTCCAGTGGAGTGCGGACACACCAAGGTTTTTTCTATATATATATATATATATATATATATATATATATATATATATATATATATATATATATATATATATATATATAGATATATATATATAGATATATATATATATATAGATATATATAGATATATATAGATATATATAGATATAGATATATATAGATATGTATAGATATAGATATATATATATATAGATATATATAGATATATATATATACTGTAAATATCCCTTGGGAATTAATAGAGTAGTGGAATTCTACTGTATTGAGCTCTAATTTCATGCTAGGGGCCAATTTATTAATGACTAAATTCAAGTTTAAGTTTTTTGAGCTACAATTTTTTTTCTTGAAACTTGAAATATATATTAAGTGCAAAAGTCAGGAAACTACAAAACCTCAAATGACAGCAAAATTCAATCGATTTTTTTCAGTTTCCTTTTTTTTGAGGATTTTTGAAAGTTGGTAAAGGATGAATAGAATGTTTTTAAGCAATTTTGAGATTTGTATTTAATAATAAATAAGTGCACATTCAAGTCTGATGAGCTATTGAGTTGATAAGTCGATAAACAGGCAGGGTCAAAGTCCACAAATCAGTCCAACAGGAATAATAGAGTACCCAGGAAAGTCCAAAACAAACGCTTTAATCAGACACTGAACCCGTGACCTGGAAGGGTTTTTATCTTTGAATTTTGTGCCATGCGCATGATGTCATCGCGCCGGCATAGTCGCTGTTCTCCAAGTGTAGTCGATGGGTGCCGCCATCTTGGATGCGCCGTTGAAGAGGACGGAGGCACCGAAAATGATGACCACGCCGAGCGGTCCTGACTAGCGTAATAATGGCAATGGTTTGGAATTAACAAGATGATTACCATGGTCCTCACACTGGACAATTCTCTTGCACCTGCCATTAAGCCTAGGATGCCTACTTTGGATAGCCAGTTTAAGGACAAGGCAATTGTAATAACAACAAAACAAAAAAACTGTTTCTGATAGATATAAGTAAAAAGAATACCTGAGTATAGCACAGATAAGCACTAATGCATGTGTGGAAATCATTTCATTTAATTTGTTCCCCTCTAATTATGGTACCTGGACAATGTGTCAGCTAAAATACACTGTTCTCCATGTGAGTTGCCCATAATCCACAGATCACATGCACACATGCCTAATTAGTTAAGTAATAACACCAAGCTATCAGTTACAGTAAAGAACTGGGAATTGCAGTAACATAACAAGTCTGAATTAAATTAGCAGTAGTCTCAGCTAATGTGCTCTCAAGGTGATACAACTAATTACACATAGTCAATACAAAGGAGAGCATTGAGGAGCTTTATGATAGTTAAAGAAAACAGATTCACAATTCATAGACACTTGGCTTCTATTTGTAATAGTCGTGTAGCTTAGGTTTTGTACCTACCATGCACAGTCATTTTATGTACAGAATTTGAGAAGCACAGCACTTTCTGAGGAGATAAGGTGTTGTCATTAAATACGTAATACAATTATTAAATAGAAAATATTTTCTTCACAGTATGCATGTATTAAAACTATATGAGCCCTTGTGAGGTTGATAAGCCGGACATATATTCAGCTAATTCATTTGGGATGATGGAAGTGTCACTACTCACATAGTTCATATTTTAATACTCAACAGAGTCGCTCAGTTATTGCAGGAATGACAGGGACATTTAATAAATGCAATACCTTCCCAAATAGCCCTTTACCTAGTAGCATTGTACAGCAGTGGGCTAATTCCTTACACGTGAGCCTAGATTCCCAGATCAAAGGGCAATCATACATTTTACTAAAATCTCTTTGTTAAAAAACGGTATCTACATTACTTCTAAGCAATTAAGTGGAGGACAGTGTAACACTTTGGGAACAGCTGCTTTAACACTTAATTGACAGCCAGAAAGGGTTTGTTGTTATTAAAGTACATGTAAACCCCCCACACAAATATTTAATCAGTGAACAGATTTTGAGAATTATTTAAATACCTGCCATTCTGGTTGTTTTAAAGGTTATAAGTAAGGCTGAAGCATCCACTTAATCACTTAGGATTCCTTCTCTTACCCACTTGGCCCCCTCCTCCTTCAGGAATTTGCTTTGGTTGTTGGCTGTTGAGCATGCTCTCTTCTTCTCAACTCATATCACTAAACACACCCTCCATTTTAGCAGCCAATGAGGAGTTGGCATTGCTAGTTCCATAGCAACTCAGCTTTAGCTGTCTGCTCCTATTTTTTTCATAAACTCCTCTCCTAAGCTCAGCTTAACCATGGCAGAGCTCTTACTAACAGAACTATTCATCAAAGTAAGTTCTGCCTGTGTAAGCCTGCATTATTGATTGCATAAACCCTATAGTACAAATTTGCTATTTGCAAATGTAAATGTCACTGATGATGTGATGTGAGGAAAAATGTCTGCCAGGTTAAAGCTGCTGTTTGTTTTAGGGAAATGTCATGATGCTGGCAGATTAAGGGATATAGGCAGTATAAACAATGCCATTTAGATGGGGAAGAGGTGCTCAATTTAAATAGATGGTAGGAAAATGTAGACTTTACGAGTCCTTTAATTTATATATTAGTAATATAGTCATCTGTATTCCAAAAGTTGGTTTTTACAATTCTGCTGGGGTGAAACCTGAAGAAACATCAAAGAGAAGCCACAACTAACCACAACTAAGTCACCATCCATGCCATGCTACTCTGCTTTTTTTGGCACATGTAGGGCATTATAGCTGTTGGGGTAGCACTGTGATGAAGTTTGGGAGAGTGGCCATTGCAACAGTTGTAGTAGTACTTGGGTTTTATCCCACTTAGTATACCACTTTTTATTAATACATAGAAAAAGGAAATAAAAAAAAATAATAATTATTTGATTTAAATGGAGTCTATGGGAGCCTTCCCATAATTTGGAACTATCTGGACAAAGGATTTCTGGATAACTGATCCCATAGCTGTACTGACTATTTTTGAGGTGAGACCAAGATATAATTGCACAAATGAAATCAAGTAGATATGCCATGTATATCAGTAAAAGACAGTTCTTGTAGATTTAATGCAGTTTTACTTGCAGTTCAAAGTCTTAAAGTTCAACTTGTTATTCCTTAAGACTTCATACTTCTACCTTACAGTCTCATCAGGAAGGTGGATTTGTTACATATGCTCTATTCTTTATAAACTAAGGAACACAGCACTTTCTCTGAAGCATAATAATATACAATGGGCATAATTGATGTCTATGAGCTATAATAATTTAAACAGCAATTTCCCAAAAAAGTGAAACTTAAGATCTTTGTACACCTGCTAGATTTCAAACTCGCATCTCTGTCTTCTGGATGCCTTATCTTACAACTAGTAAACCAACTAATTACTGCACAGCAAGAAGTTCATATTAATTTATATCTTTCATCTTCTGGATGATGAAGCCCAAAACCCTAGATTAATAATTGGAAAAGTTCTATTTTTCTGTTTTAATTAAATAAAGTTTGTGGAAGATGGTTCATTCATCAGGGGACAATTTCTGTTTAGTTCACCTGTCGATATTAAGTCAATATGTCGGACTTAAACTGGTTATAATCAATATCATCTGGAATAAGCCATACTATGAAGCCTGGCTCAGTTATGGAGCTTCCCTACATATTTCCATTTATGTGGTTGCTTATTAAGACAAATATCGAGGGAAATATATAATGTTTGTATTAAAAATAACACATAAGGTTAAAATATTTTTATCAAATGCCACTGTACATTTTGGACAAAATATAGTATTTTTCAAATGCATTACAATTAATTGTTTTGTTATTGTGCTAAGAATATACTAAATTCCTTAAACATAATTTACAGTATCTGCGTTTGACTAATTACATTTAAAGGGAAAATATAGTCCCCTACTTGATATGAGCTTATACAGTTGAAAATGTACATAAATATTACTATAAGGATAACAAATATTTACTAACAGTGTCTTTGGGCAACCATGGATGTGTATGGAACCTTTAGTTATAAATTAAAACTGCCAAATGAACTAAATTCATGGCTGATCAATGGGCACTTACATTAGTGACAATTGCCAATGTCAGGAAAGGCCAACAGGTATATTCCTGTGACTGTATCTGGTACAATATACCTCTCCACTTACTCATAGGTCATCCTTTTGCAGAGACTCCCATTTTCCAGCAATGTGTATATCTCCCAACATTTAAATAATCCAACGAAGGACACAACAGGAAGAGTTTGTGGCTTCCAGTGTTTCATGACATCCCCCCAGCTTTAATGACAGGCTCCCATACCTGCTGGCAGGGTGCAAGGGATGCAGACAGCCAGAGGACACTGGCGGGGGGGGCAGGTAGTTGGTGAGTGTCCAGTCGGGCAAATGCCCATTTGGCCACTCCATTTATATTTAAGTGGATAGGGGAAACCGACTGGGAACCAAAGCCGAATTGGAGCTGAAGCAGAAGCCACAAAATCGGAGGCAATGCTGAAGCTGCCGAAAAGAGCCAAAGCCACCAAAAGAAGCCAAAGAAGAAGCCTCAGAGAAAAACTAAAAAGCTGCTGTTCCCTAGAAGGAAGAAGACTGCCTGCCAAATTTTAAGGGTAAGTTTCCACTGAACCTCAGTGGTCTTGCTTTTTTCTTCTTCGTTTTTTTACTTTAATGGGGGAATCCTGGCCACCAATAGTTTTTTTAATTTTGGGTTCTGACCACCATTTTTTTAACATGGGAGAGGTCTGGCCACCAATTTTTTTTCTTACTTTTATGTGGGGCCCTAATAGGATTTGCTTGCATCACTTACATTGCATTACTTCTGCCCACTCATGTGCATCCACTCAATTTTAAAGCATGGAAAATCAGCCCAGTTTTGAAAAACCTAGATTACTTTTGTCTATTGCCATGTATTATGCTTTATAGTAGTAATTAGTAATATAGTATATATAGTATAGTAGTAACATAGTAGCAATTACGGATACATATAATCACACATAAAAAAATATATTTGAGCCAGACTGGAAATGGAAATGGCACAAACATTTCAAAGTGTGATTTATTTTATGAATCTTCTGTATGTGTTGACATTGAAATAAGCTAGTGCTTATTATGATTGCAGCCTTTGCATTTTGAAGTACAAGATCTTCCCTGCAGTTCAAAAAACAGAAGGAAGCAATGTTTAGGTCATCCTAAGGCTTCATAAGGCTTTTCTACTGCTGCGTTGATATAGGTTGTGTTGTCTTTCTGTTACTGATATGGGGCGAGGAGCACAACTTCAGTTACTCTGTGGGCAGGCATATATACCACAGATCCAACTGATTCTTGACAGTTTATTAGTTGAATATTTTAATAATTGAATAGATAATACACGTTGCACATTGTACAATGGAAAGAAAAAGAAAGAAAGAAAGAAAGAAAGAAAGAAAGAAAGAAAGAAAGAAAGAAAGAAAGAAAGAAAGAAAGAAAGAAAGAAAGAAAGAAAGAAAGAAAGAAAGAAAGAAAGAAAGAAAGAAAGAAAGAAAGAAAATGAATCCAGGGTCATTATCACTGCCAACTCATATGAATGTGGCCAAAATTATATATATTTAACTTATTTTATTTTGGGAGGGGCACTGTGTTGCAATATATCTGAATTAGAAATCACTGTTCCTGGGCATTTTGAATATTCATTTTCATTTCTAAATTCATAAAAGCTCAGTTTGTATAATTTTTTTGTGCAAATTCCAATCATCATTTCATTCAACAGCGTTGTGATATATGTATGCTCTATATAAACCCAAATATATTGCCTAATGAAAAAAATTGCTTTCAAATATATTTTTTCAATGATTTAAAAGTTATTTGTAAATGTACTTTATGCTGAAAATTGTAGATGTCGGCAGAGGTGGCTCCTCTCCTGCCCCCTAAATCAAGCATTAATCAGCATTGTTTAACTTGTGATGTGTAGAATGCTTCAATGCTCCATTGAAAATGTGTAATGAATGTTTATTGCACTGTTGCTTAGAATTATCCTTTATTTCATTAGGCATCATTTTAGTATTGTTTTCAAAACCACTTTAATTACATTTTACATGATGGAAATAAAAACATGATATTCAAAAAGCTTTCATAGAATGTGTTTGTTCTCCTAATGTATTTGTAACTTTTCAAATACCTATCTTGCCTCCTAGCATAGTTGAAGTTGATTATGCAAGATACACTGACCTGATTTCCTGATTATTTCAAGAAGGATAATCCTCAGATACTGTTTGTCCCTTCTGGCATTCATTGTCAATTTTTAAATCTTGTTTTTGAGAGTATGTTTTCATTTGTACAGCTTAAGGACTTGTCAGAGACTGGGTTTAATATGACGCATACAAAATAAATTCCTGATCAGGAGATCATCAATACAATTAGTCAAATGAGTGTTCCATGAAAATGTGAGTAATTGTTATATGCATTTTATTTACCATAACAAAGCTTGACATTCTCATGATAATTATTAGTTGAATACGAAATAACACACTTAGATCAGTGTTCTGAATATTTTCATATATTAAATCAGACATCTCAATCAGCCCACAGTGAAGTTGTTTACTTTAATTAATAAGCACACATGATCATCAGAATGATTATAATTTATATTTACAAACTTATTCTGAACATGTCAAATTACATTTCTCTGTGTAATTAGATTTATGTACACAGCAGTAAAACATATACAGTTTATACTGTAGAAAATTATCTATGCTGCTGTAAGTGCTAGAATAAGTCTAAGAAAACATAATAGTATTGGGTAAAAGTAAACGATATGTAAAGTCTATTTGTTTATACAATTTATTAACATGGCCAGGGGAATAGAATAGATTAGATCCTGATTGATCAGATGAACCTTTTTCAAATAAAGCCCCATAAATTTACATACCATACATATCAATACAGTCTTCCTTCACAGTTGTACTCTTCCTTAAAAGTAGTGTACAACTGTACAGTTAAGTTAAAAGCAGTTGAATTCATTCAACTTCCTTTTAGGAAGGAAAGTTAGTATTCACCTAAGCACAGAAAAAAATAAATTGCAGGGTATTCCTAGAATTAAAAATATGTATATCTATAAATAGCTACAGGGAGCAACTAATTTTAGAACTAATATGTGACTCGTCAAATTAAAGTAGTTTTATAATCAGAACTCCTATAAAATACTATATGCAAATATAATTATAAAATACATTGCTATGGTAAAGACTGGTTCTTTTTTTTGTCAGTTCTGTAAATAGACATCATTACTTTTGTGATGCTTTTATCATTCTCAATAGGTCACTACTTTGTTATACAAGTTATATATGCACTCAACTAGAGTCATCTTAAATAATGACTCCTAAGGCCATTTCTTCTGTTGTCACAGTTGAGAGTGCAATATCATTAATCCTGTATGGTAGCTCTGAATTCATATGCCCCAAATGCATTATTTTGCATTTATTACCATTAATTTGGAGTTACCATACTCTTGTCCATTGCTCTAATTCTGCTAAATAATAAATCATGTTGTTTACAACCCTGCAACAACACATCTTTACATCACCCAAAAAAGGGGGCAAACATCCTTTCAAGATGAAATATGAGAAGAAATTAACACATCACTTACTTAAATATAGAGAACAAAAAAAAAACAGAAATAAAAGAATTCGTACCCTGACCAGTTGATTTTTAATTATGACAATTAAAGCATTAGATGTACTGTACATCAGGTAGGGGTGATGTAAAATACATGTATTATTATCTCTGGAAGCTCAGATAGTTTTCATGCACCTCTTCTACATAAATACAACTTTCAGTTGATACGGATAAAATAAAAAAACGCATTGCACTTGTTAAAGGTAAGTTAAAGTTATAATTCTTTTTGTTTAAAGGATATGTAAACCTTCAAAATTATTTTGACGCCCATTGACTTCAATGCGTTTCACAAATTTTTCGCTGTTTTGCGAATTTTTTTTGCCTTTTTGCTTTGCGGCAAAACGAAATGGGGCAGATTTGCCCATCACTACTCAGGATGCAATTTACATGAATTCATTTTTTTCTGTTTTAAAGCTATTTAATAATGGCTAATATAGTGGATCTGTTTGTCAGTTTACAGTTGACTGTATGTATAGATACAGTTTTAATAAAGAAAAACTTGCGAAGACCTCTGCAGACAAGTGTAAATGGGGCAGACAGAAAAACAAGTCCTTGAGACAGGCAAAGGTAAAGGGCAGACAAAATTAATCCAAAAACAGGATGAAGGTCAGGATGGGCAGAAAACTTGCAGAGTCAGGTGACGAACCAAGGTCAAACCAAGGAGTCAGAACCAGAGGGAAAGTGAAGGAACAGGGTCTCAGGAGCAGCAATAGGAACATGAGGCATAGACAAGGCAGATTGGCCAATGATCCAGCAAGGGCTACTAGAAGAGAAAGTTTTATATAGCCCCCTAATTGGGCTATTATCTACAACTCAGTTGTTGGTCCAGGAATACAGACAGTGGGAGGAGTCATTGATATCATCCACTGCAGTGGCTCATCTCAGAAGAGCAACATCCAGAAAACACCAGGTCCCTGGTTCTCATCAGGAGACAGCAATGTTATGTGGGATTATTTTCTCCTACCCCCATTATTTGAATTTCTTAGAATTGTATTGTGATCCCTAAAGTTATTGTGTATTGTGTTTATAGGGAAAGATATTCATAATTGTTTGGTAGGTATCATAAAAGATCTTTATGTACAAGAGTGTCACAGTATATTACAAAGTGTTATTAAGGACTATAGTATGTCAGGAACTGTTTTCCAGCAACATTACCTTAAAGAAACATTGCTCAACAGAACTTATCTCCAGCTATCCAAATGATTGAATGAATACAAGAGATTTCTGTAATGAGGATTTCACATGATCTGTGTTAATCTGGCCCAATCTTCTTTGTATCTGGATGCATTTAACACAGTTGTTCCTAGCAACTAAAATCTAAGCAGTGGTATGTCCTCTCTCCTCATTATTGATTACAGTGTGATATTGGGAAGCCAGCATTTGCAGTTATCTCTTGGGTTAGGAAACAACAAGATGACTGACAATACACCGGTTAGCAAGATTCTCATTAATGATTGTTCTTGTATATGTAATTCATTTTGTACAATCTGCTTTAGAGAGCTATGGGGGCCTGTGCATGCAAAATTACTTTACTTCTCCTTTAAATGAAGAATTAAAAAAATGTTGTCTTCAGTGTTTTCTAAAAGTTAAATGAATCCCAAGGGGCTTTTAATTGTAGCAATTCTACCTCTAAATTGATCGGAATTGGGAATTCCATATAATGCTTACTATTTTATGTCTCTCTTAGTTTAGTTAAGGTGTGTTATGTGGCGGTATATAAGAGCTAATTAGATATGAATACCATTTTCAAACTCTAATAACAATGATTATAATGATCATGTAGCGAACAGCTGTGCTATTCAGAACAAAACACTGACAAATTTATTCTGATATTAGAGCCAATCAAACAGTTTTTAACACAAAGCATTGCTTCTGATCGCTTTGCTAAATGAAAAACAGCAGGATCATGCAGTGTATTTTCTGGGACACAATCCACCGAACAGTATCCAATTACATAATTTGCTTTTATTTAGAAATCATACAAATGGGATTCACGCTGCAAATATCAACATATTCTTTCCTTTTCAGTTTAGGTGACAAGGTCCTTGAGGAGTAATTGAATGTTCTGGAATGAAATGCAGGAACTCCTTCAAGTTGTAGTTATTCCAATAAAGTCTAGAAGTCAAAGCAAGCTGTTTGAAATTGACTTATTGACACAGAGAACCCCTGGAGCTTCCACCACCCAATTCCAGGGTTCACATTATGGGTGGTGTCAATAGTTACAGACATTCTATGATGCATCTGAATGCCAGTTCAGTTATCCCCACTCTTTAAATTGTGAGTGCAATTTTGTAAAAAAGTGTAAGCAAAATTGCAAGTGTAGCGCATCAGACACAATTACACAGCACACATCTGCACATGGACGCAATTACACTGGAATTGTTGGAACAATTCTGCCTTATGGGTAAATGATAGCACTTGTGGCTGTATATGAGTCCTTCATTATTTTAACATAGAGTAGAACCCCCATTTTACTTTTTTAAGGGACTGGGAAAAATATTGTAAAACCCAGGAAAAATGTAAAATTAAGGAAATGTGTTAACGCTGATTATTCTTCATGTACTCAAAAGTATATAAGTCCTTTTTACTTTAATATACAACATTTGCCATGTTAATGACAACAATAAAGCATTGCAGCATTAATGTTACACTGTGGGGGCATAATCAAGACCTCTTTGACAGTCACTTGCACAACCTAAAGCAATAAGTGAATTTTACATGACAGCATAACATGACAGACTAATTGGTATTGACTATTTACCGGCAGAACCATGGCAAAATATGCACCTGTTTATTATCTTAAACCTCTTAGGTGTAAAATCTGTAAATTAAAGAATTAGCACCCATTAAAATGATGTATAAATTGGTGGGACCACAAAGAAACAATGTAAAATGTGTGAAATCTTAAAATGTAAATATCAGGGTATGTAAAATTGATATTTCACTGTAAGAGGTTTTTCAGAAATAAAATGTTTAGCTAGTGGGGAGGTGGTTGTTGTGAGCGCCCTAGGGGATTAAAATCCAGGCCTGTCCCTTGAACAATACTGATTGCCCATACAGCAAGTAAAAAAATTCCACCCTTCACTTCACTCCTTTCAAGGACCATTGGCATCATTGTGATAGAAAACTAACTAGCAGCCGTAACTACTATAAACACCCACCATTTAAAATATATTTGTACTCACCTAGCTCCCATTCCAGAGTCTACCCATGCTGTTCTGACTAAATGCTCTCCAACCATCAAACCCCCTTTTTAACAAAGTGAGGAAGTATAGGTCTGCATGTTGACCTGTCCTAGCTCCGTTCAGGTGAGAAAGAGGGTGTGGCCAGCATTGGACCTGGACCCCTCTTCACCAATAGCTATCCCTTTTCCCTGCCTATAAGTCACACTCACAAAAGGCTCACTGGGGTTTTTTATGAGCTGAAAAAATTCATGGTGCTCATCATCACATTTCCTGTATATCTCATGTTGACTTAAAATGTATAACCCAGTCAAAATGTAATCTTCAGCTCTGTTTACACCCAATCAAGTGGTGCAGGTTGTAAAGCTTTATGTAGTGATGGGGGGTTAGGGTTGATTGGAAAATGCGTCAAGAATACATGTAGTAAATGTGTAAGGTTCTTATTTACTTGTTCATCATCTTGAGTGTTGTAAATTGCAGGTTTTTTGTAATGATGTAGATAATTTCTATTCCACTTTATCATATAAAAGTAAACTGTCTCTGCCAATTTGATTTTCTGTCAAAAGGGAAAATAAATTCTTAATTTTTCTCAATTTTGTCAATTCCATTTTCAGAACTGATTATAACACAACTAAAAAATGTAAAAAAAATAGTCAGACAGAAACAAACTATATATAAAATATTAAAATACTATTTATATCAGTGAGGTACAGTAGAAATGAATGGTAATATCTACATAACTGATAAGCTAAAATGGCTATATTATAATTTACTTCCATTATAATGCATTTGCACACTATAAGAGAGGTGATCACTGACATAATTAAAATGTTTCAGTGTGTTTAAAAGATTTCAGCTAAATATGGATCATTCATATTTTTGGCATCAGCCATCTGTTCCCTTTTCCTTAAAACCTAATATCTTGGTAATCCAACATTGTTAATTTCTGTTAAGCTTTGAAGTCTATATTTTACCATTGCTACTTAACATTTTAAGCCCCATCTGCTTTGTAATAGTTGACCTTCTATAGCTCATTTTAATTTACTTTTATTGGCCTACACTTGTCTTTCTTCTTCAGCCCAGATCTAAAGTAAATGAGAAAAAAAAATCAACCCTTCATGTTCAATTCTGTGTTGTAGTTTTCACATCAATGTGAAATCACCTTTTTTTAGGATCAGTCAGAATGCTTCTAAGCTTTGATTCTAGTTGGCTTTCCATAATGTATATTCATGTTCTCATTTTGATGTGTTTAGAAAAGATTTAATTATTTTAAGTATTATTTTTCAATTTAGAAGTTAATTATGCTAATAACAATATTCTTATTCTTCTCCTTCTTTTCCTCATTCTTCTTATTATTACTGAATGGCTATTTTCATTGTTCAAAATGTTTCATTTTGTGAATTACTTCTAACTGTCTGATAAACTATTGAAATTATTTGAGACAGCCAGTGTTCCATCTGTTCTTAAATTCAGGTAGAAGAAACCCATGTCGATGATTGGTTCACTGGAATACAGTATATGAGGCTTGGAGTTGTCAGGGGCCTTGCAGCTCCTGAAGCGGGGAGGTTAGGACCAAGGAGGAAGTACTAGGCCAAAAGTCCAGATCGCAGTATCCAAAGGGTTAAATAGGAGACGTGGTCAAGGTACAGGCAAAGGTTCACAAGGCAGGCAGCTGGGGATCGAAGTCAAGATCAAGGTCACAGTCCAGGAATCAATCAATCGGGCATTGAACCAGTGTCCTGGCTGTCCTTTTATTTTGAGTTTGGCGCCGGCTTTTTTGACTTTGCCGCCAGCTTGTGTAACGTCATAGCACCAGCCGTCGTCGCTGCATCACCGCTACCCAGGTGGTAGCTATGGGTGCCACCATCTTGGCTTCGGTGCCGAAGAGGAGAGATGCGCCGTCAGTCGCTCGTGACAGGAGTAAATATTGTGGGGATTTGTTGAATTCGTGGCTGCAGTGGTTGCACAACATAAAGCAAACAGCAAGTGGAGTTTTCAAAGCAGGCTTGATCATTTATTTTATTAAAGAACACAGTTCAACTGAAAATATAAGCAGATTACTTCAGCACGACATGAATCCAAACATTCAGAAATTTTCAACAGCTCCAAAACAAGCCTCAGTACCTACACCTTTAAGTCCAGCTGGCTTAGTTTTAGGGACCTGGTCTGTCCTCTCAGACCTTTCCCTCTCTCTCTGTTCTGAATTTAACCCCCCTTTAACCACCGGAGTCGGCTGGCCATGTTTCTGGCCACAAAGTCCATAATGGACCTAGGAATGGAAGCTTCGTGCCACCCAATGCTCTACAAAGCCTCTGGACTCCAGGACCCACAACAGAAATTCTAACTCGGAGAAAGCCCATAAGCTGGCTTTCTCCCTATACCTATTCCCATGTATAGGCTCACAATATACAGTATATAACTTGTATGTGTAACAGCAATGATGTAGTAAGTACATCTTTATTGTACATATGGTGAAGGGAAATACATGAAAAGTACATGAAAAGCAAAAGCCTTGTTTTCTGACAGGATGGGAAAGTAGGTAGGAATTGGATATTTCCTTTTTTAAAGTTATTCTCAAAGATTCCAGGGTACAGTTAAAAGCAAGTAAAGGAGAGGGGACATTACAACTGTATAATAGTATAATACAACTTGCTGTTTTAATTAAGAGTGTTGCAGGGAAATGCTGGTAAAGTGCATAAGATGTAACTTTGTGATGAGATTTGTGTAGTGTGTGGTGTGTCTCCTAAGGAGGAATTTAATAACAATAAACAATTGATAAAAAATGTTGCACTGCAAGGAACAATGGTTATAATTTATATAATTACTACTGGTACATATATTCAAGTCAGATAAGTGAAAGCTACAGAAAAAAAGCAGCCGTTCCATATTCCAGTTTCTAAAGTCAAGAGCCTATATACTGGTGTCATAGCTACACTGAACTTGTCATCCAATGTATCCATGTGGAAGGCGGGGGATATTCAGACACTGCATGGTGCTTCTAAAAGCATTGTTAATGATCTGAAAATGACTTGGAAAAAGTAAACTGTAAATAAATCATACCAACATAGTAAGGCAAGTAAAACAACAACCTGACTCAACTCCTCCCTATAGAAACACAGAGTAAAATAATAACAGGAATCTAAAAAGACTGAGGCAAAAAAACTGAAAACAAGATCCCTTTGGAGTCAATGGGCATTTTTCTCTGCTTTCTTTTTCTCCTGCATATTTTTGCCACTCAAGTCTCGGCTTTTACTGTGAATCAGTATCAGGTGAAAAAATGCCCTCATCCCTATAAATGAATGTTTTTGTGCTAATTTTCTCCAATCTTGCAATGCCACATGTTGCCAATAAACACACAGAACATATCAATGAAAAAGAAAACTGGAACCTTAGTACCTGTGGCACTGACACTATCATATTTGCATGTCATCACTGTAGATTCTTTGGTGGGTGTTACAAAAAAAAGATTAATCGATTCTCAATGGATTTGCTATTGGCTACAGTTTACAGCAAGCTGACCATTCCTTCAAAGCAATAATAACATAATTTGTCATGGTTGTTGCTATACATGGATGTTGCTATACTAGTATGAGATTTGTTATCTGGAAACCCGTTTTCCAGAAAGCTCTGAATTATGAGATCATCTCCCATAAACGCCATTTTATCCAAATAATACATTTTTTAAAAAAATGATTTGCTTTTTCTCTGTAATAATAAAACAGTACATTTTACTGGATCCAGACTGAGATATAATTAATCCTTATTGGAAGCAGCATCAGTCTATTGAGTTTATTTAGGTATAAAGAATCAAATTCTGAAAATATCAGTTATTCTGAAAACCCCAGATCCCATGGATTCTGGATAACAGGTCCCATACCTTTACCTAAAGAAAAAGGAGGATAGAACAATAACAGGTACCCGGGGGCATGTATGTGATAAAGAGACTTGGGTTGCCTGTGTTAGTGGATCTGTAAGTCTTTTTATTACTTTTCAGGTTATATTGAGAGCAATTACAGTAGATTTCGGCATACTGAGAATCGCTACAAATTTGGAGTTGATCATTTAGACCAGGTGATTAGCAGTCAAAGTTGATTTTCAAGAACCATAGTGGTGAGCATGTCATTTGTGATTGACCTTATCTTTGAGAACATGGAAGGGCAGAGCTCTAAGGACTCCCCCAGTAGCAGCGTTATACTCTGCTTCAGAAGAATACTTCTGACAGCATCTGGGTCTACAGGGGTGAATATTTACCTCTGATGTTCTGTTATCTCTCTGTTTAGAAGGGTTGACTGCATGCTGCAGAAAGCATATAATTGACAAGCTCAGAATTCATGATGCATGTTTTGCTTGGTGTTAGGAAAAAGCTGTGTCCTTCAGTCTATAATGAACAGTAAAATGAATAGCTATTCAACTTCACTAGAGACAGGGGGTTGAAAAGCTGATGGTGGTTTTGTTATCCACCAGCTGAATCTCTGTATTAAGCATTTTATGCAGATAAATCATCTTAAGGACAATTTTTCCTGAAATCATTCTAAAGTGTGTTGTGGTTATAAGGACATGATAACTCTAGAAATCTTATAGGATAAAGGGTGCATTTGGACCTATCCAAGCATATCATTTGAGGCCAAAACTAGTGTTTGAAGGACAGATTTACTAGCATGGGTGGTAAATTACAGGTGCAGGTCTTCATAGCATCAATGTATTGTGAGATTTTATTTTATAGATAGCAGAACAGTAATCCAACCTAATTTCTGATTGGATGCTATATTAGTGAGGTACATAGATGTTACTAGGCCCCACAGCAAATTCAATCTAGCGTCTCATCACATTGGTAAGTTGACCTATTCTACCAAGATACTCATTAATTAGGGCCTGCCTGCCCTGGAAGATGATGGGGAGTGGGAGGAGATACCTAGCCCAGGTATGGATGCCTACTGTGCTTCAGCTGCTGTAGTGGATGACAATGTGGCTTTTTCTGAATTGAGAGTTGTGGATCCTGTTGGTGGAGGGCCGGAGTCTATACCACCTATGTACTGTTATCCAGTTGAACTAGTGGGTGGAGACTCCAAAATCATCAATCATAAGGAGATGATTCACAGCCAGAAAACTGATCCTGTGATAGGGCCCCTGTGGAGAGCTATTAATGCCAGAAATCCTGCTTTGCTCAAGAAGAGTTTTCCAGGAGGGTATGAATTTTTCCAGCGTGACTGGGGGGAGTTCTGTGTGGAACAAGGACTGTTATACCGGGTGATACAATATCATAATCACCCTAGGAGGCGGCAATTAGTGTAGCCCCATAAGTTCAGGAACATGTTGTTAAGGAGTCTGCTTGATCATCATGGACATCTTTGAGTGGAGAGGACTAAAGGATTGGTTCAAGACCTTTTTCTGGCCTAGAATGAGAGATGCAGTTACTACTTACTGTATAAAGTGCCTAAGACGTCTGCAAAGGAAGACACTTCCAGTCCTCGCTGCCCCCATGGGTCACCTGAAGCGTTCAGAGCCCATGGACTTGGTGTGTATGGACTTTGGCAATGTGTTGGTAGTCACAGATCACTTTACCAGGTATGTCAAACTTTCCCCACCAAGGACCAAAAAGCCTCTACAGTAGCCAAAGTACTATGGCAGAAATTTTTCATTCACTATGGTTTGCCAAATAGACTTTGCAAGCCGGCTCATTAAAGAGCTTTTGCAACTGTTGAACATTGAAAAGAGCTACTCCTTACCATCCTCAGGGAGATGCCCTGCCTGAAAGATTTAATAGAACATTGTTGGATATGCTAGGTACTCCGCCAGTGGAGGATAAAAAGAGCTGGAGTAAGCATGTGGAGGCTATGGTGCATGCCTATTACAGTACATGGCATGATAGCACTGGTTTCTCTCCATACTTCTTGATGGTTCGGAGGGAGCCATGGTTGCCCCTTGCTATTCAGCTATGTGTATCTACAGATGGAGTGAGACATTGGGACCATTTTCAGTATGTTTCCCAGTTGAGAGAAAGCTTGGCTACTGCCTACCGCTTAGCTGAAGTGAATGTTAGCAAGTGGTCCTTGCCGAATGATGGAAATTCTTCTAATGAGGACTCATCTAGAGGACTACACCAGAGAGAGGTAAGGAGGGGTGAAAGGGTTTGGCAGCCCCCACCTATACTGACTTATGATACACTGGGAAATCCTTCTTATGCAGCACATGCTGGACTTTACCATGCCTGGGTGGGGGCAGTGTCCAATTTGGTAAATATGCTGCCAGTGTTTGCACCACCAGGACTATACTGTTATTGACTTGGTTTATATAATGTGCCTTGGTAAGTATACTGTTGAGTATGTTGCATGCAGTTCATTTTCAGCTAGTATATATGTTAATGGCCACTGTGATCTAAAGCAGGCCCAGAAGATTTTGTATGCTTCAAGTTATTGCATTACTTTGGTGATGTTTATTTTATGTCAGCCAGGAGGTGACAATTTTTAAGCAGGGGGAGAATGTAGGAGAGCTGTGTACACTTGTCTCTCCTCTGTATTGATTCTATGTAAGGAGAGGGAGGTTCTGTATAAGGAGGTGGAGGAGCCCCACCCTTTGTGAGCTGACAGGAAGGAAGACCGAGAAAGTGCTGCTGGGAGAAAGAAAGTGCTGCTGGGAAAAAGGAAGTGCTGCTGGGTGAGAGAACAAGTAAAGTGTACATATTCCCAGAGTTTGTGTGTGGGAGAGTTAGTAGGGAACCCCAGTGGCAGAAAAGCGCGCTCTCTTCAGGGTGCGGAAGGAAAGGGGGTCCTTGTCAGGGCTCTGAAGAGCAAAGCGTGCTCTTCTCAGGGCACTGAAAACCAAAGGGAGTCCTTCTCAGGACTTTGAAGTAACTGCTACATAAGTGTGGATTCCCATCAGCAGTCCAGAGATCATTAGCTGTGTTATTTGAGTGAAGTTGCTCCTGGCTGGCAGGCTACCTGTATCACTGCAATTTAAAGGTATAGTGGCCTGCCAAATAAACACATCAACCGTTCCACTGTGTATGTGTATTGCGGATCAGAGAAGTTCCCAAGGAGGGGTATTACAGTTCAGCCTATCCTGACCTTGGGTGGAGGCCCGCCATATTAAAGTGAACCTGCTCTCCCATATAGCGGAGGCACAAGACTCCTGTAGTTCTACACGCAACTAAATGTGTGCTATATCTCATGCAGTAGCAGAAGAGGGCTATACTAGCAGTCTGCAACTTGGAGGAAAAAACACTCCATACTATGTTAGAAAAAATGACATGTTGGAGAATTGTCTTACATCTGTAAATAATTTGGGATAACTACTTTTACAGAGATAGAAATCACAAAAGTGTCAGTTTTGCTCCCCTGTTTTTGGCAGATGTTTATGCTAAGCCAGCACGTAGCCCATAAAGTGATGCACTCGGAGTCCCCACTGGTACTCTAGTAAGAGCTTTTCTAAGGTAATGTAAGGTTTTCCCTGATCCTCATCTCATGTCTGCATTCCAGGATCCTTATACAGGCATGGGACCTGTTTTCCAGAATGCTAAGGACCTGGGGTTTTCCGTATAATCTGTACGTAATTCTGATCTAAGTCTACTGGAAAATCATGTAAACATTAAAAACACCAAATTGTCTGTTTTGCTTCCAGTAAGGATTAATTATTTCTTAGTTTGGATCAAGTACGAGGTACTATTTTATTATTACAGAGAAAAAAAAAATTGGATTATTTGGATAAAATGGAGTCTATGGGAGACATCCTTTCTGGATAAAGGGTTTCCAGATAATGGATCCCATACCTGTACTAAAGTCTAAAATAAATTAAATTGCCACTACTGATGCAACTAAGTGAATGTGTACTTTATTTAGAACAATGGGTACTCTTACAGTTACAAAAAGATCAACTACAACACAAATCTGATCTCCATAAAGCAGAATTCACCTGCAGTGTTAGACAAAAATGATGGTTTTAACTTGTGTTCTAAATCAAGCAACAGGGGTCATTTACATCTGCAAGCTCATTTGTGGGCCCCATTCATTAGAGGCACTCACATCAACATGTGCTCCTTTCTTATACCAGAGCTAATGTCAAGTGGACTCAGAATAGGGATTCTCAGACAAGTGTAGTGGAAGGAGGGAAGCTTTGACTGGGATAGGCAAGCTAGAGAGAGCAAGAGGTTAATATCTGGCAGGAATAAAAAGGGGGTGGGTTTACCAGTCAGGGAGAAGGAATGAGAGACATAACTCCTGAGTTGGGCAGTGGTGGGAGCAGCATTCTTCCCTCCACCCTTGTTTCATGGTAACTCCCAGAAGGTTTTGGTCAGTGGATACGTATGCTACTATGATAGCTGAGCAGGTGGGGTAATGCTTGCCAGAGTGGGCAATGTGGTAGTATTCTCCTATCTGTAGAGTGTGCTGGTACCTCTCTGTGTAAGGGCCCCAGGAGGTAAGGTTTTGAGTGAGGTCATTTTGCTCCTACTTACCCATCCAGGTGCTATGCATTTGGATGCTGGCATGGCAGTGGCCCATTTACTAGGTAAGCATTTCCATTGGGTTAATGTTATACTACAGTTATAGTTTATTAATATCGAGGTTGTTAATAAAGCTTTGACCCTTAACCTCCATCCTGGGCTCCAAGGGACTTTAATTTTAATTATAAGGTTACATTTTGGGTTGAGTGAGGTTGGTTGGACCGTTGGCCTTGACGCTGCTCAGGTCAGACTTTCAGCACAATTGTGTCCAATTTGTGTTGAAGTGCAAGTGCAATTTTGTTAATTTTCATCCAGCAACCATACAGACATACCATGTCAGACACAATCCTGCCCCCCTCTTGACTGCAACAATTCTGGGAAGAAATGCTACATTGTGGGTAAAAAAATAAAGCTATTGAATTAAAAGATTGTTAAAATGAATAAAGTGCAGTCCAATTACTCTCTTTCTCATTGTATAATATAATATTTTTATGATCTCACGCTATTTTATAAAAGAATTCAAGAACAAAAAGAGGGGGAGTTGTATGTATGGATGGATGTACAGTATGTTTATAGCACTACTTGTGCATGAAGTGCTGTACAGCGGAATAGTAGAACAGACAAGGGTCAATACAATAATATTAAAAAAAAATACTTCAATTAAGATTGTATCCTGCTAATTGGTCATTCGGACTTTTAAACAAACACAGTTACTAAATGAGTACCAACTGCAAAATGTCAAGAGTGTAATTTTCATGACACATTGTAACAATTTTAAAAAGTTAATGTTCAGGTGATTTTACCCTATTATGTGTATGGATTAACCTGAAAGCTTTTGAGTCACACAGGAGAACATCTACCTAGAGAAATAGCCCAAAGCTTGAAATAAACAGAATTGTAATTAGACATCAGAGGGCGCATTGCAGTAAAAGTCATGAATGGTACATTAAAGGGCTCTTTAAGGATGCTTTTCATAATACACATGCAGCTTGCACTTGGTTCTTATAAAAGCAAAGACACTTTGCTCTGCCCTTTTATAGGACATCAAACAACAAGTTTAAAAATGACATTAACATTTTACTTACCTCTGCTGTAATAGAAGGGTTGATTACAGACGAGGTTGCGCAACTGCTCACCACTGAGCATCCTAAGGCACCTTATGTGTACTTTCTCCCAAAAATCCATAAAAGGCTTACCAACCCTCCTGAACGCCCTGTTGTCTCCAATGTTGGTTCAATTTGGCAACCACTGGCAATCTAAATAGTCCAGTATTTACAGGAGATATTACCAGGGCTAGAACCCTGTTTGACTGACACCACGGAGTTCCTTAACAGGTTGAATAACATAACCATACCATCTGGTGAATTCCTTTTATGTTCTTTGGATGTTAAGGACCTGTTTACTTCTATCCCACATGACGAGGGAATTGAATGTATCCGGATGTATTTTTCTCAAGGGAAGTTCTCCAATTACACTATCAATTTTCTTTGTAATCCATTGGAAAATGTTTTGTTAAAAAATTATTTCTACTTTAAGGATGATTTTATCTGCAATTACAAGGCTGTACCATGGGTGCCAACATGGCACCTGCATACACCAACATTTACATGAATTTCTTTGAGAAAACATTCATCTTTTCCAATATTGATTTTTCTTACACATTCATTCTTATATGCGTTATATGGATGATACTTTTTTTCTATGGTCAGGCACAAGGGAGATGCTCAATGAGTTTCTCTGTTATCTTAAAGGGATCCTGTCATCAGAAAACATGGTTTTTTTAAAACGCATCAGTTAATAGTGCTACTCCAGCAGATTTCTGCACTGAAATCCATTTCTCAAAAGAGCAAACATATTTTTTTATATTCAATTTTGAAATCTGAGATTGGGCTAGACATTTTGTCAATTTCCCAGCTGCCCCTGGTCATGTGACTTGTGCCTGCACTTTAGGAGAGAAATGCTTTCTGGCAGGCTGCTGTTTTTCCTTCTCAATGTAACTGAATGTGTCTCAGTGGGACATGGGTTTTTACTATTGACTATTTTTTACTATTGTTGTTAGATATGCCAGGCAGCTGTTATCTTGTGTTAGGGAGCTGCTATCTGGTTACCTTCCCATTGTTCTTTTGTTTGGCTGCTGGGGGGAAAAGGGAGGGAGGTGATATCACTCCAACTTGCAGTACAGCAGTAAAGAGTGATTGAAGTTTATCAGAGCACAATTCACACGACTTGGGGCAGCTGGGAAAATGACAAAATGTCTAGCCCCATGTCAGATTTCAAAATTGAATATAAAAAAATCTGTTTGCTCTTTTGAGAAATGGATTTCAGTGCAGAATTCTGCTGGAGCAGCACTATTAACTGATTCATTTTGAAAAAAAACATTTTTCCCATGACAGTATCCCTTTAATAATGTACACCCCACAATAAAGTTGACCTTGGAGGCGAGTGCCACAGAGTTACACTTTTTGGATGTGAACATTAATTACACGGTGCATGCATTCACCACCTCCTTTTGAACAAATCCCACGGATAGGAACAATTTACTAAAACCCACATCATATCATCCTCCAGGCCTGTTTAAGGGACTTCCCACTAGCCAACTGTTACGGGTCAGACGCATAGCATCTACAGATGAGCTTTATAACGATGCATCTGCACATTTAGTGCAGAAATTCAAGGCAAAAGGGTATGATCAGAGTAATTTACAATCACAGAGGGAGTGGGTCCAGTCAATTCCCAAGAAACAGTTGCTCGAAAAAAGGAAGGTCCAGAGAATACCTTTTATTTCCTCCTATGATTCCAACTCCAAGGCATGTAAAAACAATTATTTTGAATTACTGGGGACTCCTTAGCACAGATTGAAAGTATGGCCAGCTGTTTTTGTCACCTCCCTTTTTTCTTACAGACGGGAAAAAAGCATTAGGGATTTAGTCAAAGCCAGACCCAAGTGTCAGTCGGACAGACAGCCATCCATTAAATCCCATGACACTTTTCCATGTAGGCAATGTGGACACTGTAATGGCATTATCCCCGGTAATTATGTAATGCACCCACTACAAGGCTCCTAACATACAGTGAAAGTTTTTTTTACATGCAATACCAGCAATGTGATCTACTGTTTGAAATGTCTGTGTGGCCTTGCATATGTGGGCCAGGCTACTAGACCAATTAAAACTAGGCTAAATGAACATAAATCTACAATAAGGAATTATAAATTGCCAGCAACAAACACCAACCCTATGGAAAATCAAGAAAAAATCTATAAAAAAAAAGTATGAAAAACGAAACGTGAAACTTTATTGGCCAAACATTTTTTTACACACAGCCATCGGGTGGCACAACTCGGGTGGCACAACTCCGCTGGCAGATCCTGGAGAAAGTGGTGAGCAAACAAGGATATGACATTAAAAGAGCACTCCTACAAAGAGAATGTTGCTACAAACCAGATCCTAGGGGACTAAATGAGGAGTACAATAAGTCCTGCTTTTTGTGATACAGTTTAATGTTTCAACAGTCGCTAATTTTTATACCTTTCCCTTTACAGATAACAAGCTATTTCTGATTTCCTTCCAGGGACAGGTAATTCTTCCTTGTCCCTTCCCTTATATGCAGGGTTGTTAATCCCCTTGTTATTCATACTTTTTAACTTTTTAAATTGTTTCCATTTTCACCTGTTGGTCTTGGAATTTTTTTTTTAGGCAATTTGTTTCTATTTTTTTCATCTCTACGATCAAACCACAATATCCACTTATTTTTTAAATGTTTTCTAACAAATTTCGTTTGGATTACAATGAACTTTAAATATAAGCATTTTCACTTAACTCTTTAACTGAATTTATATGTTAATTACTATGCTAATTTGCATTAAGTGTACAACCTTTATAATGTTGTCTGCACCACACCCATACTATGCTTGACAAAGGGGAGTGTCCCCAAAACGTTGCACATAGCATTAAAAAATTGCAAGGGCTTGCCCTGCTAAAGCACGTCCTGTGTGCCAGTGAATTCCTTTGTTTCTTGTAAGTGAGGTGGCCGATTTCTCTATAATTGGGCACCAGGAGAATGGAACTGGGTACGTAAGGTGTGCGGTTTCCCCAACCTTGTTTGGAACAGTGACATCAATACATGAAAGTGGCATTTAAATATAATATACTACTGCCATACACTAGTAGAACCTCTGTGTTGTTTCCAGAAACACTACTATAGTTTATATTAAAAAAAGCCATTCCAAGGCAGCCACAAAGGCAGCCATTCAAGCTGAATGGGGCAACAAGTAGGAGATAACAGATAAGCTCTATAGAATACAATGGGGTTAGTTCTTACAAAGGGAGATAAACAGAGATCATATTTCATGCATGGCTCTTTATAGGACTATAAAAATACATATTAAGTTTGCAGTAGAACCACAATTGTAACATTCCCAGGGGTCCGCATCAAAATGGTGTAAATTTCGGAAAATCATTAAATCGGGAGAAAAATACACAGCTTGCTTGATTGGGAACTCAACAAAATGGCTTCAATTCAGGGTTCTACTGTATGTAAAATAGGGTATTTGTTTCCAATAAATAGTTTAACTGTATGTGCTTAACAGATACAAGAAAGTTAAAAGTTTCTCTTTTTGACACAACCATTTCTTTAATGGATCATTTGGTACAAATGCAAGCACACAGTTGTGCAATGGAACCCTATAAATAAAACCTGTTTTGAGTTGGTGGTAAGATAAAGAAGCACCTTGTGCTTGCTGTTGTTCCAACTTGTATAGCATGATGCTTAAGTAAGGGTTGTGCATGGGGTGGGCATATTGGCATTTATGGGCCTATCACAAAATATCCAGAACTGGCTGTTCCTGAAAGTGTGCAATTTGCAGACAACAAACGTCTGTACACCATGCAAGTTCTGCACCTGTGCTAGAAAGAGGATGCATTGCGGGACAAAAAACGGCTATTTGCACCATTTTTGTACTTTAGCACCTTGCCCTCCTTGTCTCTGCAGTTATTAAAAGAAAAAAAAATCCCCATATGCTTAAAAAATGTTATGCTCCAGAGCCAGGGCAAGTAACAACACTCAAGGCAAATATTACTTGACTACACAAATGAGTTGGTGCATAAAGCCAGTTACAGTGTGAATATAAATCCAATAAATTAAAACAAGAGAAATAATGTGAGAAAGGAGGATATACTCACAGTTCACCCCAGTCCATGGGTGCATATACATGTGAAAGCAACAATAATTGTGAGTTCTTCCAAAGAATCAAACAAAATTAGTATAATTATAAAAAGTATTAAAACATATTGGGTGAAGGCCTAACGCGTTTTGTGCCTGTGGGGGCACTTGCTCATAGGCTGCACTCTAGGCATGTGTCTCATCTGCATATAAATAGTTTTGCTAAATTAGACAGGAATTTAACAGCAAATCCCAAATTCCACCAATCCCAGATCTGATTGGTGGTGAGTAATCAAGGCAAGGGACTGTTTGGGAGCAAGCTGGGCAGACTGGAGTGGGACAGAACAAAAACAAGGAAGGACAGAAGATCACGAATGGGACTAAGTGGACATAGACATAGAGCCAGGAATAGACAGGAGCAGGATGGAGCAGGTGTAGAGACAGGCACAGTACTAGAGTAGGAAAAAGACTGGATCAGGACCAGGATCAAGGGTGGGTGAGAGCAAGGAAGAGATAGAGCTAGGGGCAAGCCACAGCACTCAAGCAAAAACTATTGTACCTTAATGTTCAGACAAGGAAATGATGCTAGAGGAGGGTTTATATAGTGCAGAATCAGCTCTAATTGGCTGACCAATAAGACTGCTGGGTTGAGAAAACCAGGTGGAATGTCATTAAACAACTTGCTAATTGCTCACCTGGGTAGGAAGAGCAAAAAAATTTTAATCCCGGCAAAGCCTTACAAACAAAAAATTAAAATATGTTTAAAACTTTTATTGCATTCCTCTGTAAGAGCACACTTTCTTTTCCATCTTTGACCTGTTGTATTACACGATTATTCTTGTACCTCATTTAATGGCAGTTTCAATGGCTTTTCACTGCAAACATGAAACTTTTCGTTATTATGCAGTTTAATTACTTTTCTGCTGTGGATTCATTTGTGTCCTTGGGCAGTAAGAACAATATTCACAGAAGCTTTCCTGCGGAGAGTATTTAGGTTTCCTTATAAAACAAGACCAAAGGTATTACTGTATGCAATATACTGGACTTGTAATTTAATAATAAATACAAATAATACAGGTTTTCCAATTAAGATTGCTTTGGTTATTACACAAAATTCAGTTAAATATTTGTTGGCATAATCATAGGTTTACTATATGTTTTTTGTGATTTATAACAACTGCTTTTTCACAATACCTTAGAAGTGGACATGGCTTTTTAAATTATTATGAAATATTAATATATGTTAAAGTAGGAAATATTCATATTATTTGTATATCTGTTTATGGAAAATACAGAATCTGTTAAACTGTTCCAATTATTTTTCCTCAGAACTTTTATGTTCTATTCTGATGCCAGATACAATTATGTATTCATTATTTTTTGTTTAAAAATAAACTTGTCATCTGGGTGTAACCTGCAGGCACCAGTAAGAAGAATTGTTTTCACTTGTGTAAATTGCATTTTTCTTTTAATTCTTTGTATTAAAACCCTCCAACACATGAACAAAACAAACTTTATAATTATTTTTATACCTTGTACTAATATCAGGTGAGGTGGAGTTATGAATAATGGTAGAATTGTGTTAGAACTAAAGAAAGCAATATTATTGCAGAATATCTGTTTGTGCTGTGTTCTCTTGTACTATATAATAACTAAATGTGATCAGACAAATAAGTAGGCCTGTACCATGTTACCTGGGAAATCGATTACGTTTTTCTTGTCGACCACACGACTAAGCTCAGCAAACTTGATATACACTAGGTACATGTTGCAAACTAAAATTCACATCATTTTTAATCATTCGTTCATATTTGCTTTTGACAAGTTCTATGAGCAAGATATAGATCTGGATTATCACACATAATCACACACTGTGAGGGTTATTTACTAAAATCCAAGTTTATCTCATATTTTATTAAAAAAATTACATGACCAAACTCCCATGCTCGATTTCACATTTATATTTTAATAAAATAACCCAAATTAGTTGGATTGAGGAAAAACTCAATATGATCTAGCAAAAGGCTTTTTTGCCCTAAAACCAGGGCAGACCATGATAACTTCAAATAAATTCAGATAAGTGCCGCTTCCATTGACTTATACCGGATCTCGACTTATCCTAATGGATTCCCAGTAGTTCTGATTTCACTGCAGTTGCCAACATTTTATTTTCCTCACAAGCAGGAAAGTATTTGAATGATCTGGCCATGTTGATAAAGCATTTTCTACTATGGCAAATGTCTCCACTAGTCTGAATTCATTTAGCTTGAAAATCGATTCTTTCCTGTTGAGTGTTATAGGTCATATAAAGCAAAAGTTCCCCTAAGAAGAGCATTGTGCTTTTTTCAAACTAATGCAGGTCTGTCTTTGAGTTTTTTTTTATTTATTACAATTGGTTACCACCTGGTAACACTTTCCAATTCTTCAGTTTTTACTGAAAAACATTCAGCTGGAGGGGAAGGTGTTTATAAACAGCAGGTACACTTTTGTCACATATTACAGTACCCGTATCATTTATAGTAACTATGGCAGCTCCCAGGGAGAGAGTAAGGGGTCATTAAGATAACCAATAGTTAAGATAAGCAATATGTATTTGCATTTTTGCTTTTTAATAGGTGTGCAATTTATAAAGTTGCATAAAATAATACCTGTATGGCATTTATGAATCTATCTTTCTAAAATGCTTGGGACCTAGGTGTTTTGACATTAGGGTCTGTTTGTAATATAGTGCACCATGCCTTAATCGTACAATGTTTAACAATTAACATTGATTGATGCTGTCTTAGTTATCAAGTGCAAGGTGTGGGATCCCATATCCAGAATTAATGGGAGGTCATTACCCATAGAGTTCATTTGAAGCAAATAATTTAGAAAATTGATTTCCTTTTTTTTCTGTAATAATAAGACAGAACCTTGTACTTGATCCTAGCTATCTTGTTGGGTTTTAATTAATTAATTTATTATTTAATGTTTCAATGGTTTTTAATAAAATCGTACTGCATATTTTGGAGCTTTCTTTGTAACTGGTGCATTACTTGTTCTAGATGATCAATCCCATACCTGTATAACTCAAGGATAGTTATTTTATTTATTTACGATACATTTACGAAAAAAATGGTTACTTACAAATAAGTCAGGCAGTGCTCAACTTAAAACATAGAATACATCTAATACTTGCAGGGTTCCTATTCTCTTTAAGAAATAATAAATGTCTAAGTGAGCTAAAGACACAGAAAAGTATTATATAATGTACAGGTGACCTACATTCCAAAAAGTGTCACTTAAATAGGCCCAGGAGAAATAACTGAATTAAGTGCATGGTAGATGGTTCAAGGCCATGTATTGTTTAAATGTAGTTTATGCCATTGATTGTAGGCTCATTTAGAAATGGATACTGTTAAAAAATAGTAGTTGATTTATTTTACTACATTATATAAAAACAACATTTATAAAAAAAAAAAGATATTTTAGTACTTGGTGATGAATAATTTTGAACATTTTGGGGTTCCTTGCACATGGTTTTCTGTATTGAGTTTGTTTCTGCATCAGAACTTGTATTGTGCTTTGTAAGACAAATACAATTATAATTGTAAAGGGTATAACTAAATAACTTAATTGTCCTTGACCTAAAATAGATATTTTTCAAAAAGCTATTCTAAGTGCATGTGAAGTCTGGTATGTGAATGGAGCCACCAAAGACCTTTAACATTCACTCACCGATATTGTGTTATGGTTTCACATCTTTGTAATTAATTGAATGGATATTTGTTCCACTGTCCACTGCAAATACCAAAAGTTACTGCCATAGCTACTAAACCTGCATACAGTTACTAAACCTCTTGGGGGTCAACTAAAGTACATGTTGTAATGCCAGTGTTCTTGTACAATTTTTGGATTTTTATAAAGGGTACATAATTGTATAAATCAATTGACGTCCCATAATAATTACCACTGCAGGTTATGCTGCACTTTGTTTTACATACTAATAGGCAACATTTCCCATATGTAAGAATGCTCAGTAAGTTTGCCCACAGTGCTGCACATTTCACTGTATTTGTCAATCACAATCAATCGGCACTAAGGCATAAGTGACAGTAGAAATATTTGTGTATGGTGTTAACAGGGCTACTAACTGACACCCATGTTAAGGCATAACACTTGATATGCCATAAATATATATGGTCTAGTGCCTTCTTTTTCTACAAAAAAAAAGCAGGTCATATTCATTCCATTTCTATTTCTTATAGATATATTGTCATTAGACATTGTATTTGCAATGACTGTATGGATAATTCCTGGCTCTATCAACAATTTAACTGGGATAGTCTAGGAAAAAGCCAAGATCAGGCAAAAGGTCATAATAGAAAGCCACAATTTGTAAACATCAGAGATCCTCATTAGAAATTGCAGTTACAGGAGTATCACATGGGACAGAATTAAGAACAGTGCTAAAAATTAGGGACCTCAAGAAAATAAGGCTTCAAATTAGAAGCGGGTTCCAAGACTGGTGCTTTGACAACCAAAAAAAAGGCAGTAGGGTCAAGAAACCAGAACAAAAAAAGTACAGATCAAGTATGAATACCAAAACCACTTTCAGGATAAGGTTTGCTTGGTTATAGATACAGTATATGCAGATAAGTTCAGTTGTGCAGGCCCAAAGGATCATGCCTGAGTGCCATTAGATCACAAATAGCCAAAACTCGACCAACAGCTTGCCTTTAGTCTAGCTGAGAGGTGAAGAGAATGCAAATTACACAAACAGGGTACAGGTTCCACCCTTGATCTGAAAAATATATATGAGAATAGTACTAAATATTTTCTTATATTAATCTTTTAATGTATTCTGTGATGCAAGAAATATTATAAATAGGAGAAGGGCATTCAGAACTAGTCTGTAGGACCTAATTTGTGTAATCCACCAAAACTGAACAGTATTCAACAATGAACAGTATTCTTTTTACACCAGCTAAACCTATAAATGTATTTAAAACATATCAAGAACACAGTTATAATTGCCCACCAGCTTGCTCCAATAAATCTCGCAAGAAGGAAATTGAAAATAAGTGTTTTTTTTCCCTTCACAGATAAGTGTTTATCTAAAATGGACAGTGAGACTATACATCATGTGTGAAAGATCGAATGAATGGAATGCCTTATCACTAAAAAGCCAGTTCTCTAAAGAAAAATACTGTCATGTTTTTGATGTACAGTACTGTAGTCTATAAACCTTACAGAATATTGATGTGCCAATTGTCATTTCTGATGGGCTCAATTTTGGTGCTGAACTTACTCTTAGCAGCTGCACACAGATTATTGTTTCTAGACTGTCTGTGTTTAAAAATAAAAAAAGAAACATACATACATTTAATTTTTCTCACCCCCCTAAGTTTGTTCTTGTTTATCCATTAATAAAAGAAACAATGTGTAAAGAGTTGTAGCTACGGCTGCAGCCATGAATAGTTTTACTAATGCAAAAGTCCTTTTGAACAGTGTCTTCCTTTTTTGTGCTCTACATACAAAATTTATTCAAGGATTTGTATCCTGAATACAATTGTTGCCTGGTAAAGAAGAGAATGTAAAACACTGCAGAGTGACAATAGCTCAGCCAGTGTCTATAGATAAATATCACATACATGTATTGTTAATTTACTGTTAATTTCACTGAGCATTCCTGTAACATTTTCTGAAGTTCTGAAATCCAAAAATGACTGGCTGGGTCTCTTTTCTGTGAATAGGTTTGCCATCTATTGGGGGGGGGGTAAATTTGGTGATGTTGGGGTGGAACTGTGACATTAGGGGTAGGGAAGTGATGTTGTAGATGGGTCAATGTCATAAAAAAACTCAAGTGTGAGGTTGGCGGAGGGAGCCTATGTGCTGTGTAACCAAGGTAATACATATAATTGTTTTGATGAAATGCAGATGAAAAAATCAGATGTAATCATGGAAATGCCAACAGTAGAAGATAAAAACCAAAGACAAGTCAATACTAACCAGTGATTGAAGAAAAGGCCAAATAAAAAAAGTCCTTGAGTGGGCAAGGATCAGGAAAGGTGGCAAACAAGAGTAGTTCCATGAAGCAGGCAGTGGCTGAGACAGGCAGCATCAAGCATAAGTCCATAGAGAAGCAGAAGTCATAACCAGGAAATCAAACAAGAACAAGGGAACAGACAAGCCAGGAACATAGGCTGTAGCAGGAACAAGAACAAGCTGGGGCAAGATCACCAAACTAATTTCAATGATCCAGCAATGTGATGTGGGAAGGGACTGGCTTAAATAGACCCATAATGATTAGATTATTGACACTATAAGGAGAAGCCTCCAAAACCCCCAATGGCTCAGTGGGAAAAAACACATGTAAACCAACACACAGACCATAGTTTGAAACACAATGAGTCTTGACACAGTCCCTTGAAACCAGGTTGTCCAGTTAAATAAACTAACAGGTGGAAACCTTATCCCTAATTCAAGAGACACCCCACAGACACCTTTGGAGCACAACAACTTTCTGTGGCATTTCAGCAGAGAACGTACTTACTTCAGAGATCAACACTAAACACACAAACATTAAAAGTCTGTGAAAAAGATAACCAAGGACTGGCCAAAAGTTTAGAACAGGTTGCAACAGTTCATAGAGGTGCTACAGGCTGACCAGCTGTGTTTGATTCAGTAGTCCTTAAAACCCAGGCTGATCAGTCTATCAGGATCTCTGACTGGGAGAGACACACAGAAAGGGTCTGGGATACTGACATTATGTGCCTGTGCACATGGTCACCCACGGGGAGGTCTGTAATTCTACTACCTTGTTGTTGTTATTGCACTTATCCTGCTGCTGAAAGCTATTTTTGTTGTTTGGAACAAAAAACTGATTATGATTTGTATCTGTTTGATGCCAGCTGAAATAAAAGCCATTTTTCCTTTAAGAAAAAAAAAAAAATAACCCATGAATAACTCTGCCTGATTTCTCCTATTTGCACCTGGCTTCCCTTAATACACATCCTCTTTTGTTTTTGCATTTATCATACAGTAGCTACAGTATTTGTAAATTTATGGGACTTTAAATAAGCAGCAAAAACATCATAGGGATTGTGATTGCAGCTACAGTGTGGGAAGGGTGTTTTGCTGCCCCAGGTAACTCATGGGGCGCTGCTACCTGTGGTGAGTTTCTCAGCTCACCTCATTGATGCAGCACCTCTGGACCAATGCATTAAAATTAGCTCAACTGCATGTGTGCATTTTGACACATTGGATGCAAATTGTGATAAATAGTGTCAGGCAGTTGGGAGTATGTAATTTCTGGTGCTCTGCATTGGAATGAAATCTGTGTGTGATCCTTTAGGTGCAAGTCTACTGTGATTATTGATGCAGCTGGCTGTGGGAAACCTGAGATAACCACCACATTCAGGCAGATATAAAAGGGTTTGACATTCTCAAACTAAATCACTGTAAGAAAAACTATTTGTATAATATTTGTTTGTTTGCACCATATTTGTGTAATCTTATTGCCTTATAAAAACACTAAAATATATTTATTTTGGTGGGGCAAAAACCTACAACCATTAATCAATTAAAAAACCACAATAGACATGTGATCTTTATTCCAAAGCATCTTTTCCACAGAACTAAAGTAATTATTCATTTGAGACATTTATTAAATGAACGCACTATTAAAAATTAGTCCAAATGAGTCTAGTCATTGAAAAAAAATCACCTGGCAGTATATAAGCATCTTGCTCCTTAAGGTCCAGATAATTAGTTTGATATTATAGCTGTGTTACATGGAAATGTTCTACAACAAATCTTTATACCAATATGTTGTTATTGCCCTTGCATTCCAAATTCTATGACAGATGGTTTGGAGAACATTGATTAATTTTTTGGATGCTTTAGACAAAAATTATTTTAAATCACATTTATTTATACTGCTGTTTTCAGAAGAGAAAGGGGAGAAAAATATTGTATAATCAAACCTTCTTTATTTAAAGTTTTGGTTATTGTTGCTGCATTTGTGGAGAGATTTTTTTAATTGTTCCTCTTTTTTTGAAAGATTTATTGCATCCTCAGTTTTGAACTTTGAACTGGATATGTGTGATTTTAGAGTCTACTTTTAATAAACAGACAATTTAAAAATAAAACATGAATGTTAACATATTTATAAAAAAATCCAAAAAGAAAAAAAACTTGAATAAATGAATATGTAACATTTTGCAAGACCTAAGATCTTGCAAGAACTTTGCTAAAGTTTTAAATTCATGATTTTTTAAAAACAAACATTTAAAAATAAACTTTAAAATTTAAAATTAATGATTTTTAGTGCAAGAAATTTTGAAACACAGAAGTAAATTACAAATGGTGACAAATAACTAGTGATGAGAATATCTGACTCATTTCGCTTAGCCAACAATTCACTAAATGGCAAAAAAAAATGTCATATGCATTGAAGTTGATGGCCAATTTTTTTTACTATACATTAGAATTCATGATCATTTTTTCCTGATTACATTTGAAATTTTATTCAGTTGAAACTTTAAGGGTATTTTAGCTTATCCAAAGTTCATGTATGGCTAAACAATCTGTGTTTAGTCACACAAAAGAGAAAAACATGCAGTGCTCAAGTTCAAATCCCTTTAAATACTTTTTACAACAGTTTTGGTAAGTATTCCAATACAACTGAATTAAATATTTGAGACATATAGGGGTTATTTATTAAAATTCAACTTCCAAGCCCATTTTTAGCTTATTTATTAATAAAAAACTTGATTTAATTGGATCGCAGAAAAAACAGAATCGCTAAAATTTTTCAGACTTTTTACCGATTGTTTCGGCCTTCTTTCCCAATTTGCTCAAATATCTTGAGTTTTTGCCCGAAACCCCCGAAAAAGTCAGATTTTCTGGCTAAACCCAGTGAAGACCACGAAAACTTCAAATTGAGATAGGTGCCTCTCCCATTAACTTATATAGGACATATACAGGTCTTAATTTATACAGGTCTGAGATGGCAGATTTTTAGATTCAGGCTTTTTGCAGCATCAGGGTATAATAAATCTCGAAAAATGTTCATGATTGTAACATTCGGATTTTAATAAATAACCCCATACTGTATGACCATATGAGCTCTGTATTACCCAGCTAGAGCCATTGTCTTACCCCATAACCTGTCTCTAGCATTATGCAAAAACTTCCTAGAATCATTTTAGAAACATGAGAATCCATGTGCACATGGATTTTAAATATTGTCAGCAAGTGACCAAATGAAAAGTAGAAAATGTGCAAGAAACCATGAATATCTAGTTTTTCAAGGGGAATCAGAAACTAAAAATCAGAATTTGAAAATACTCCATCTAAAACCTTTCTAGGTCATATAGAAGTCAATGGCAGATGTCCTTTACAATTTGAAGAGGTCGTGATCTGTGCCCGTTTTCATAAAATAATCCGAAAAATGTATGGTTTTTGGGTGACAACTCAAGCAATTTGGGTGTCAAATACGAAAAAGTCGTACAATTCAAATTTTGGTTGGATTATGTCAAGGCTTTATCTGCACTGACTTTTTCAAGATGATTATTTAATAAATGACTTCAATTAGTGGAACTGAGTTAGGTCAACTTTTTTTTAATAAAACAATGAGATAAATTTGAGTATTAGTAAATTTCCACCCACATCAAACTAAACCATAATATAAAATAGTAAAAAAAAAAAATGTACAGTCATTTTTCATTAACATACCTCTTTTACAGACAAAATATGTATTGACTTCATTGGATTACCATTTCCTCAGTTAAAGCAGGTTTGCGTTATCTTTTACTTTAGCTTTGTAGAAATGAATGTGTAAACTTTAGAGAAATAATCACTTCAAAGTTTGTACCAGATGGCAGAGAAACAGGGAAAAAAAAGACTGCACTGAGAGGCTGATGTAACTTCATTAGTAAAGTAATTCTGATTTAATTCCATGCTAGTTGTGCATAATATGCGTCTGTTCATCTTTCTTTCCTTCCTTTCCTTCTCATATCCATTTAATTGGTTATGACATTTGAGACTTGTTATTTAAAATGTTGAGTGGCACACAATAGGGCTTATTTATTATGCGCAGAGAAACCATTGCTGGAGCACTACGAGGTAAAAGGCACAGGGCCTATGAACAAGTACTTAAACACATAGCCACACCCAGTGCAAACAGTGCGCTGCTAGAAGGAATATCCAAAACAAGGTGCAAAACATAGGCACAAGAGAATCTGCTTTCCTGCCTTAAGCAGGCATTAAGTACTTAGCTCCAGTTGCACCTTAGCATCTTTAGCTGTAATACTATATCCGTTTAGTTTGAGTTGTCCATCATGGTAGGCTTTAGTCTGTCTGGTTATACAGTTAAATGCGTTTTGTGAATTAAGGTTGTCACCTATTTGCCTTATTTACAATGTGTATAGCTTTAACTATATGTATTTTACAGGGCACATGTGGGAAATGAGCTAGCCCTTGGGCACGATCAACCAGGGGTGCTGCTGCCTGTAATTCCTGTACCCTCATGGCCCCCTATGATTTTGCAAATTATAGTGACCATTCTGCAGATCCAAGGATTGTCCACAGCCTTCCCGCCTTGCCAAGAAAGTGTCACATACGCTGCTGTAGAATAATTGCTGAAACTATTTCTAGCTCTGATCATATGAACAGACTTATACACTGTATGCCTTTATAGTTTAATATTGGCAAGAAAACATGGAAAATGAGATATGGCTGATGTAGAACTGGTATCACTGTATTCTCTTGAATCCCTAAATAGGTTTGGGGTTTCTACAAATACCGGACACATACATTTTTGAAGTTGTCAATATTCTGTTAGGGTGTATTATGTTTTCAAAACTCACAAGAGTGCACCTTTTCTTAGCTTTAATAGACTATTGAACACTAGCAACAATTCTTCTATAGAAATACACAGTTTACACTAGCTTTTGAACTAATTTTGGAAAAAAAGTTGACAAAAGTACTTGGGTTACTTTAAATAGATAAAACAGCAACAACAAAATGTTAAATTCAACATTTTAGAAAAAGAAAAGGTGTGAGAAGAGTTATTAAGAAAATATCTAACTTTACCTCTTGTTAATATATATATAGTACAACCCTATTTATGATGATTAATCTCTTACCAAAATATTCAGTGTCTTTCTTTTCACCTCCATGAAAATTTGTAATGTGTGTACAAATTGTCCTGTAATATAAAATCCCAATAAAATATGTCAAGTGTGAGGCATCTTTGGATTCCATATTGAGACATGATTGTTGAACTCTGATTAGAATTATTATATTCCTGTTACTGTTACGTACATGCATAGAAATCATTGATCTATTCTCTGATTGCAGTAGGTCAGACAATTATAGCTTTTGGAATTATGCAATATTCAGCAAACATGTGCATTATCAAATAAATGTATCGCTAAGCCCAGTAATAATCCAGAAGGAAATCAGTATTATATTGCTTATGAATGCAAAATGTCAATTCAGAACTGTTCTTCTGTTCTTCAATAGAGTAAAAGACTGTATAATAATGTCCCCTGATTCAACTGTTCTCAGGAGAATTTTTATGTCAGATATATATAATAATTGGTAATTAAGGTTTTTACATTTGGCACAGATCATTAGTTTAAGCATTTCATACTTGATTCACAGATCTTTTAGCCAGCAGTTTCAAATGTAGATATTCAGCAATCTTTAAAAGTCAAAAGTTTGTCTGTCCTGTAAATCAAACTAACTACTCCAGACTTAACAGGTATATTAAGGAGCACATATGATTTCAAGAGTTGGAGCAACAGAGTTTGTTTAAGTGGAAATTATGTTAAGAAATTATATAGTTTAATTTAAAAAAAGTTTTTCTTTATGAGA